>NC_142520.1:15834700-16022200 GCF_964205215.1 Stylophora pistillata
TATATAAATCGCTCTAAAAATTCGAAGTTTAAGTAGCCCAAAAATTTTAAAGCAGTTTCTGAAAGAAAAACATTGTTTTTGACAACGGTTATTGTCTCAGTTTATGCAGCCATGTAACAATGGCCGATTTTAGTCGCCAAAGTTTAGCTATCTCTGAATGGGTGAAATTTTACCTGAATTATTCGTAAAAAATAGTTTTTTGGGAATCCTAGAAAAAACTCTTTAGAACCTTTGAAAAACATCTTTTGTTTTAGAATTGTTATGTGGTAATCGAATTGCTGGCGAAATAAGCTTTTTCGGCCCGTTATCTTGAGATGCACTATTTCACCGGGAACCGCTTGACCTCCAAAACAAACGTCATTTGTCATAATTTTGAGGCAACAGAGTATGCAAAAGGAAACCTTTCCCGAAAAATAGAGGTTCATAGTTGACAATATAATAATAATAATAATAATAATGATAATAATATTAATAATAAGGATATATACATATTGAAAAAGGTGAGAAATTCTTGCCTATTAAATAAAAAAAAATTAAAAAAAGATAGGCTTAGTGCAGGCGTCTCACAAGGGCGAATGAAGCGTGCAATTGTTTATTAAACTTGCCATGTTTGATTTAGAGTTAAAGTCAACGTTGGGAAAAGGGGCAGGGAAAGGTGAAAAATATTCATTGCCCCACTACCTCCCCTCTCTTTTTGACCGCCGCTCGCTCGCTCGCCCCCTTTTGTACAAATTTATTTCTTTGCCCAGACTTCCGTTGCGGTGAAAATCAAAGGTGGCAGCTATAATTTTCACCCAGATAACACTGAGCACTCGCCAGCCAAAATTACGTCTGTTCTGCTAGCTAAATAAACGGCAACACTGAGAGCATATTCCGTTGTTCTTACTTCACGCTTTCCGACTCCTGATTTCTGGTTCTAGATTTTGGTTCCTACTTTGCACCGCTGACTTCATTACAGTGCGGCCGCAATAATTACGTCTAGTGTAACGAAGTGTATCAAGTAAAGGAACATAGCACACTAAAACTGCATATTTTTTTTCTCTCGGAATGTCTTATTTGCACAGTAACTGGAGGGATCTTGACGTGAGTGAAAACTGTTGGGTTTTATCTCTAGGCACGAAATTTTGTTGACATGAGTCTACGGTATCATTGTACAGTCATGTTACTCGGTCGTACAGTTTCTTTCGACCTCCTCTCCACTAAATAATGTTTCAGTCGTCATTTGATGTACGTAGCTTTTATAAGTGTGTCCTAACTCGTTTATCATTAGTTTCAAGATTCTGGGAGGAACAAACCGATGAAAGGTTGAATGGACCTGAACTAAATGCGTTATTACTCCCGGTTCAGCGTGACCTCCACTGGGGACTCGCAGCGAATATTTTTTGTTTTTGTTTTTAAAGCGGCACGCACCTGCTTGGCCAAAATTGGTGTTCAAATTCTACCCTTTGATATATATTTTTATAGCATCTTACCCTTCACAGTTTCTCTATAATTTATTTTACAATGTGCATATTATGATGTCCATTCTAATTGCCGAAAGCTTCTTTCTCTCCTTGAGAGACTTAATCAGGTGGCCAGTTGTCTTTAAAAGAGGTCAAGGGATCCTAAAAATTTTGGCGGTGTTTTGAGTCGAAGAAATGTCATAATTTGGGCATACCATGCAACCATTGATATTAAATTGCTTGATTTTCTGCGTGTAAACAATTTGGGAAAATTTGTCCTCAGATATAGTTTTTAGAATCCCCCTGTATATTTCAAACAAACATGGAATACTATTAGTATTAGGTTTGCATTTCCAGGCATGTAGCCTTTTTGGACTATTTGTTAGACCAGTGCTTTATGTTATCATTTCAAAAGCACCTTGTTTGTGTTATTTTTTTTTATTTATTTATTTTTGGATAAAGGCTGAGGCGACTGTTTACTGCATTATATGAATTAACCCACTCAGTTAAATGATTGACTACTAGTTCATTTTGACCTGCTCCATTGGTTTGTGAGGTTCAATTACATAATTTTGATTAATTAGCATCTTGATGGAGTGTCCAAACAACAAAATCAAAATAATGATAACCGACAATCAGAACATTCAATTAAAATAGCCAGACCATTTTACAATTGTGTACTTAGCTACCCAGCCTTTGATTTGAAGTGAGGCTGAAGGTGACCTTGTTGTGATCGAGATCAGTATGTAGTTAGCATGATAACAAAGTTATTTGCATTTGAAAAGCAGCAAGGTTTATATCATAACCAGGTCACCCTTAGCCTCACCACTGTTCAAAGACTATTATAAGTTAAACTTAACCACAGTAAAGTGTGTGCTCTGATTGGTCAACTTAGTGCTGCCCGTGGGTGTATGCTGCTGACATGAGCAAATGCAAAGACTAGTTTTCCCCACACACATGTTATTTTTGTGGTTACATGAGATTTGCTAACTGACTAAAAGGGGACTGCTGAAATGTATCAATGTTATGTTATAAAACAAATGTTAAACACAATTTGGAGGTTTGGAGATTGGAGGTTTGCTTAGCACTCAAGGACCCAGAGTCTCTCTCAGCTATTGCCTCACGTGACTCTTATGCCTCTTTCATGTTTAGCAACCTCCTGTGTGCAACCATAACAAGGGTGTATGGTGGTGGTGGTGTTTACCATTTGTTAAATGGCAACCAACTATTGGCCGGGGGTCAATGAGAGCTCAAAGTAAAAACAAGCCAGTTGCCTTGAGGACATGAAACTGGGAGTGGCTGAGTTGCAAATGTTTTTTGTTTTTTTTAAGTCTGGTTAGTGGAGAACATGGAGGAAGTCTCTGGGACTTATCATAGAGGGTGGCTAAGCAAAATCAAAGTGATACGGTGGATTGAAACTCAACACTCACTTGAAAACTGCTCCATTTTTATGCTTCACTTTTTAAAATAATTTCTGGGAGGAGGTGTGTGTTTCCTTACTAAAATCATGAAATGGTTGCCAAGAATGAAAATATAAGTCACCCAGAAAAGTAGACGCAGCATCAAGTATTACTTGACAACTGAACTACACCACTAATAGCCTAGAGTGAGTGGTGTGGCTAGGATTTTGAAACTTGGAATTAAGAAGGCTTGAGTTGGAAATTGTAAGTATGAAGATAATAATAAATTGTTTGTTCTCTGTTTTTGTAGGCTTGGAGAAGTGAAGGATTACCACTGACAACAAGTAGCAATGATGCAGCAAAAATGTTTGATGCTACCCTGACACAGGTTGGCTTTGGTTGAAAATTTATATGGATATCAGGGCTAAACTCTAATTCCCTCCCTATGATAAAGTCCCACCAAATAGAAGCCCCATCCCAAAATAAGCTCCTTCCAAAAATAAGCTCCTTAAAAAGTCCTTTCAAAATTGTATTAGCCCGGCCCAGGACTTGATATCAAAATTTTACAGTAATTCTCGCAACCATCAATGAATAGCAGTGATGAGTTTGTAAATAGTCTATGGTGCTCTTTTGATGGAGGTTATTACAAGATGAATTGGTTTTATCAACTGAGTTGATCACCAAAGATAACTTAAATGATTGAGGTCATACCATAACTTCCATGTAGCTTTTTCCTGAGAGATATGACAATTAACCTTGAAAATTAACCTAGTGAAAACTAGCATCGATACTTGTGAGAAAATTAGTATCTAGTGTTTATTTGTTTCTTTTTCTTTTTTTTTTTTTCGGTATTAGTACACAGGATGGTATGATGACAGCAGTGTCAATGGAATTGAGGGCTCTGTCTCAAAGATGTTAGCAGCAGATCCCAACTTTGGTGAGAACTTTTCTATTCAGGATTTTGAATAACAATTATTGTGCAACTTTTTATTGGCATGGACTAATGACAATTCTGGACAGAATAGTCTACCATTTATTAAAGAGATAAGACTTAGTTGAAACGTGTGTTAAGGAGATTGATTGTAAAAAGGAAATGTGAATTATTATCATAACCATTAAAAAAATATATTGAGTGGAGTTGTTGAAAACTAATACCTAACATGCAAACTACTCTTCCTTGGATCTACCCCTTGCCATTTTAGCGAGTAAGTCTTTGCACTCCTTTTAGTTCCTATTAGTAAAATTGACTGCTTGGCTAAAGTCACTATTCCTTTCCAAAAATTTGAGCAGCTTAGATTATTTATTGCCACGTTAGTGACTGGGTGATTTAAAATGACTTCTGGTGACTTCTAGAGATCACTAGAGCTTAGTTATAAAGGAAGATCTTTATTATTTTGACTACATACATGAGAGTGCTTTTGACTTTGATGATCCTAATCAGCTAACAATATGCTTGAGGAACGTCATATGTCACTATCATGCAGGTGAACCCAGAAATGCCATATCATAATTATTAGAGAGTTTCTGTGGTTTAGTGGTAGAGAATTATTCGAAAATTCTGGCTTACCTCAGGCACAAACCAGACCTACATTCTGGAAGAGTATTATGGTATCATTTTTGTGGAGTGCCCCATTTAATTGACATCACCTGTTTTTGTTTCAGTAATGGGTCATGTGATCTCGTGTGGCTTAGACCTGATCTCATCTGGAAAAGGAATCCACACAGATCAAGAGCTGAAGAGCAGCATGCTGTCCCTTGAAGGGTTAGCTGCCAGGAGTAACATCACAAACAGAGAGAGACTGCATGTCAAGGCAGTCAAAGAATGGGCAGAGGGGTGAGTGTTACCAAGATGTCATGTTAATCACTGAGACCAAATTTTGACTCTTATCAAGTATTTGTCTGTTCCTTTAAGACGTGCCTATCAAAATGGGTGACTAATCACATTTTTAATGACTGTAAAATGAAATCATATACGTGAACTGCGGGTGAAGAACTGAGCACTAATTAAGCAGTAATGAAGTATAGAGCCTTAGAAACATTTTTCAGGCCTGTACGGGCTTTGAATCCATGATCTCTGAGGTACTGGATACTGCAGTGCTTTTAAACACAGATTGTTCCCTTTCCCAGACGAGCTGTTTACATTATCTATGGTGCAATAGTTTATCTCGTAACTTTATGGTTGCTACCAAGAAAACAAGCAAGCACATCTTTCACACCAAGAATTCGCTGCTCATTTTTATGCTTAAAAAGTAAAGGTGGTCTGTATCATCGCCGCCTTTGTCACTTCTGGACGACTAAAACTATCTTTGAAGGAAAAAAATTCTCATTTTTTTTTTTTTTTTACCTACTCACCATTACACCTACCCCTGTAAGTACAAAATTGTCGTGTAAAAAACAATTTGTGAAATTTCTGCTGCAATGAGTGGCTAGTGGCAAATCTCTCAAATAATCCCTCTCCCCTCCCCCCTCATCATCAGCGCTACGCCATAAGAGGGTGAGCGACAAGGAATACAATTTGGTTGGACAAAGAGGCCGTACTCACCATATCTCTTAGTTTTACTCTCCTTGCTTTATCTCTTCTGCTGCAGTTTCTTGAACAACCCCTAGTAAGCAAGATGGTATGATGGGAATTGAGGGAGGGCGATTATAATTCTTGCCAAGGCTTTCATGTGTACGTCCTTTCCCGGCTTCATAGAGGTGCCCCCTATAGACCGCAATATGAACAGTTAATGACAATATACTTCCATTCTCATTTCTTTCAGAAATACTGCCCAAGCATGTCTAACGTGGGAAGATATATTAATGGAGAACCCAACTGACATGTTTGCTTTGAAGATGGCTCACGACTCCTACTTCTATCTTGGATACCAGTGTCAGTTCAGAGATTCCATCGCAAGGGTGATGCCGAAATGGAAGGAAGACTTGCCACTCTATGGGTAGATGGCTTAGCACTAACTGTTCTAAGTTCTTTCAGTATTCAATCAGTGTTTAGTCAGTCTTGTGTGGTGGATGCTGCCTTTCTCTCCGAAGTAAGAGGCTAGGCAATCAGAGAACTTGATCTCATAAACATTCCTGTTTGTGTCTAAGTAAAAAAGTTGTTAGTTGTTAAGTTAAACTTCAATTAAATACTGTTTTTGATAACCGTAATGACTCGATTTAGAGCCCATGGCGCTTATTTACTTACTGTACTTCAAAGGGGGGGAGGGGGTGCTTATTAGAAACAGGGCGCTTATCCAAACAAAAAAAAAAGGAATAAAAAAAAAAAAAAGGAAAAGAAAACAGTGAATGAGTTGAGTGTTAATCTGACAGTTGTAAATTTTTGAGGAAACACGAAATTACCTTTCTATCAACGGCAGATATCTTCACGGAATGTACGCGTTTGGCCTGATAGAAACGGGATTTTACAGAGAGGCGGAGAAGCATGCACTAAAGGTTAGCTTTAAGACTTTGTTGATAGCAATTTTGTGATAATTAACTTCTTAAACAATTTAGAAAGAGCTTGGCGTTACCTTCATTCTGAATCGTGGCTGAGTAGCAGGCTTGCAGTCCATAATTCCTTGTTGAACTTTACATAATACTTCAATGATGTGGTTGTGTTCATTGCCTGAAGAGGCAGACCTCACCATTTTGCAGTCAAAGCGTAGCGATTATCACATCGGAAGTGGTTACATCCTAAAACGAACAGTAGTATTCCGATGGTAGTGTTTTATTTGTTTGTTTTTAATTTTTTTTTTCTCGCGGTAATTTTATCTTGCGAAGGGTCTTGAATTGAATCCAAGAGATTGCTGGAGCACTCATGCAGAGGCCCATGTTATAGAAATGGAAGGACGTCAGGATGAAGGAGTTAAATTCCTCAGCACGACCTTGAATGACTGGACTGTAAGGCCCACATACAGTGAATTTCACTTAACGCTAGCATTGCTGTCTTGCGCGTAATATATAAATTTTTCGAATTGTACTTAACGTTAGCACCGCTTTCTTACGCGTAATATATAAATTTTCTGCTGATGTTGCCGTCTAGATCTGGAGATTGAAAGTAATTGGAACGGCTGTAATATGTTACATTTAGAGGCCTTGGGCTCACATACCAAGATAACAGTTAAGTTTTTCTTTTTTTTTTGGCTTGCGTTGGCTCGTTATATCAAGAGTAAAGTTATATGAATTTTTTCTTCAGGGGATTTACAGCAGAATGCGCCTAACCGCTGGGTTTTCATAATGTCACGCGTTGTAATAGCCAGTGTAAAGTTATCACAGTAGATACACACACGCACACGCATGCACGCATACACATCCATACAATAATTCCGCGAGACACGTCCTTCAGTTTGAACCTCATTAAGATTTTTGGCAATTGTCAGAAAACCCTGACTTCAGATAACGTTACTACAAAATACTATTAGGGGTTCGTCTCTTTTTTTCGCGTGGTATGCACTACGCCCTCAGTGTTCCAGCACGTGCTGTGAAATACATCTAGCCGTTTCAACAAACTTACTTCTCTCTGCCCTCCGATTCAAGCTTCCCCAGCAACAACAACAAAACGGCCACATTATTCCGTATGAAACTGCACAGACCCGAAACCGGGATGATTAGTGAGAAAACAGTTCAGAGAGGAAGGGCTGGGGTTTATGGCCAACGTTCAGTTCTTCGTTTGTAAAAGTTAAAGATGTTCGTATTTCTTCCTTTCTTTCTTTCTTTCTTTCATCCTTCAATCACCCTGTGTAGATGGGAGCTATGCTAGCCTGTCACAATTACTGGCACTGGGCGCCATACCACATCGAGAAGGTTGTTATCTCTTTCTTTAAATTTAATGTTATGGTTTTTGTGTTTGTTTGTTTGTTTGTTTGTTTGTTTGCTGCTTTGGTTTTCGCATCTGTGGTAATTTTTTTTTAACCATGTTTGCTATTAAACGCCAGCCTTTCTTTATTAGGGAGAACATCAAGCCGCAGTGGACATTTATGACGAGGAGGTGTAGTGTAAACGTGATCGATAACCTGTGATTTATTTTTGTTATGACTAATTCTCATCAGGTCACATCTGATAGGTCCATACACGACGTACATGTCAAATTAAAGTGATTTTATGCCAATTTGTTTTTTAATTCGCTTATAACTGATTATAACTGTGTAGCTTTTCTCTCATGGTCAAAGGTTGGGAAGCGTTGCCATTCTGGTGCCATGCTTGACTTAGTGGACGCTTCCTCATTGCTCTACAGACTTCAGATGGAAGGTAATGAGATAACACGTACCTGCAGATGTGTTGTGAATATCATTATTTGTTTTTTTGTCGATCGATCGTTTGATCTATCGAACGATTCATAAATCAATCCTTGGTACAATCAATCCTACTAATCATTTGGCAGTCAGTCTACTAATTATTCAACCATTCAATCAATAATTTATTCAATATATAAATCAAGGTACTATTCAAATGATCTAAGTATCAATCGAGATAAAGCCTTAAAATTAAAGCATTATTAATCATTGTAACGCAATTATTGTATACTGAAATTATTGGCATGGCTGAATTAAACGCACAAATTGATCTATTTTGTTTTACGATGTTTTTTGTCATTGTTTGCTTTTTTCCTTTAGGTGTTGATGTTAATGATCGGTGGAGAGAGCTGTTTCATTTGTGGGAGTCACACACGGATGATCACATTCTGGTACGTGTCATCGTTACGCGGCGGTGTAGCATGCAATAAATTATCATCTTCATAATTAGCAAGGTGAGGACAGTCGCAGGTGCTTACTGCGATGTCAACAAACCTTGCAAAATGCCAATTACAGTCTCTTGAGAAAGCTTCGATGTTACATTTCTTAATGGTTAAAGTGCACATGACACTAAATTTTTTTCTCTTGTTTCTTGTTGTTGGATATCTATAGAAAACGTTTCGAAACCTCAAAAGAGCTGGAAACATCTAAAAATAGTTTTTTTTGCTTTCAAAATACGCGCAATTTGCCTTCAAATTTGTCCCGGTCATTGCGCGGCCAAAATTGCACGTGACGTCACATTGTGTACCCAGATTCTTCGAAGTCAGTGGAACTTTCAGAAGAGTCGGACACAAAGGAATCACCTAGAATCACTGGACATGTGTGCCTTACAATGCATTATCTATCTACTACGAAGTACTGCAGAATCCTCTTAGCGACAACAGACCTTCGTGGCAAAGGTATACAATGTGACGTCACAAATAACTTCGACGGCGATAAACTAGGTCCCAGTCTCTAGGACAAATTTGAAGGCAAATTTTTCGTATTTTGAAAGCAAAAAACATGCTTTTTTAATTTTTTGAGCACTTTTAAAGCTTCGAAACGTTTCCTATAGATATCCAGCTACAAGAAACAAGAGAAAATGATTTCGTGTCATATGCACTTTAAAGGGAACCTCCACTCTTCTAACAAATAGCGCTCAAACTATTCCAAATGTATTTCTCAATACATCTGGTTTGAAAAAAATTGTCTCACCAAGCATTTTGTCTTTTTTTTTTCTCTTTGTGCTTTACATGTATACTACGTGGGAAATGTCTATGACATAGTGTCACTTAGTCCTAAAGGGATGTTGGCCATCTCCTGGAACTCCTTGTATATGTTTGAGTTCCCGGCTTCTGCAATTTGTTAGTAACTGTTGATTTCAATTTTCAAGAGTTTTAAAAGTAATCGGGGATTGCTTAGATTTTGCCTCACTCTGTTAGGTGATTGGTCTAGAAAACCCATAACACCTTTTAAAAACCAATCAGATGCAGACCTTGAACCAATGGCAAACTGGGTACCCCCGCGTTTTCCCGCGCTTCGGGCAGTTCTAATTTTGAGTCCTCATTGGTTTTTAGTGATAGTTTAATTTCTTTCGTTATAATTGGCTGATGTGATTACTTTGGTTTTTGTTCACAATACCCAATCGAGAATCGCCCTCTTTTCCTGGGTGGTCTTGCACAGTGAAAAATACAAGCCATTACTTTCACCCCGACCTCTCCTCACCCAAAGCCCAGGTCTCTCACACATCCTTCATTAGCTATTGTTTAATTAATTTTTTTTACATATTTTATTTAATTATTATAATTTTCAACTCAGGTTTTCAATGATGTTCATATGTTGATGTGTACACTGGGAGCTAAGAAGGAAGATGCAACACTAAATCTATTGATGTCACTTAGAGATTATGTTAGGTAATATGGAAAAAAGTGTAGGAGAACGCTCTGATCAACAACCTGTCATTCAGTGAAAGAGTGTTTAGTTATCTCTCAAGCGTTGATGGATTTGTGGCATTCTGACTAACTTTCTACACTTCCTTCGATGTAAAATACCCGTAGATCTAAGTTATAGTTATTTATAACTGATTATATCACCAAGTACTTTCCCAGGAACTGAACAGGAGACTATGACAAGCGAACAACAATTTTATTATCACTTTCTGCAAACGAGATTTGGTTGTTCCAGCTCGTGGTCGTAAAATTATTTGCAGTGACAGGTTCTCAGTGAGAGGATCTTAAAAAAAGAAATCAACTGATAACGGCGATGTATTCAAACCGCAGAAAGATTCATGAACTATTGTAAAAGAAGCACGTTTCGTTAATCTTAGGTTAACGTTTGTTCACGTATTTAAGTGGGTGATTTCCGTTTCTAGTAATATAATTATCTTGAAGTTCTTTGTTTTTATACGAGACGTTTTCAAGGCAAGGAGGGAACTTGAAAACGGGGGAATCAGGCGCTAAGTTATTTGTCTTCTCAATTATTTTTTTTTTTTAATGGATCATGTTCTACTGAGACATTAGCTCAATCATTATTATGACTTAGCCTTATAATGTCTTTTTTTTTTGTTTTTGGTTTTGTATTTTTTCTTTTGTTTTTCAGGGATGGCTCAGGAACAAATTGCGAAGTATCTAGAGAGGTTGGTTTGGCCCTTTGTGAAGCATTTGAACAGGCTGACAAGGTAAATTCACCTCTTTTACGGTCTCCCAACCTGACTTCACTAAACACTTATTTGGATATATCAATAAAGTTGAAATGGTAAATTGGCCACCGTAATGATTACAAAAGCTGACGTTTCGAGCGTTAGCCCTTCGTCGGAGCGAATAGAGGAATTGTGGGTTGTGTGTGCTTTTAAAGTAGAAAATGGAGCTCCGTTATTGGTGGGAACATGGCAACGAGAAAAACAAGAATAAATTAGTGGAATGAAAAGCGTTCGTTGATACCTGTGGGATTTAGACTGCCGGTTTGAAAGATGAGCTTTTGTTCAAGATTTTTACGGCTTTCCGTGCTACCTAAGTGTAAGGAAAGACCGCAGATTGCCATATGTTGCTTAGAATGATTAGGTAAATTAATATGTCTAGCGACTGGTTTCGATGTGTCCTTGTCATTCCTTTCCACGTCTCGAAGGTGTTCTCGGAATCGGTCACCCAGTCTTCTGCCTGTTTCGCCGATGTATATCTTTTTGCAATAAGTACAAGTTATGCAATAGATTACATTGGTGGAGGTGTACGTGAAGTGATCGGTGATCTTAATGGATCGCTTAGGTCCCGATATTTTATCAGTGTTGTGAATAAAAGGACACGTTTGCGAAACAGGCTCATCTTTCAAACCGGCAGTCTAAATCCCACAGGGATCAACGAACGCTTTTCATTCCACTAATTTATTCTTGTTTTCCTCGTTGCCATGTTCCCACCAATAACGTAGCTCCATTTTCTGCCTTTAAAAGCACACACAACCCACAATTCCTCTATTCGCTCCGACGAAGGGCTAACGCTCGAAACGTCAGCTTTTGTAATCGTTACGGTGGCCAATTTACCATTTCAACTTTGTTGATAGATCCAAATTATTTCGTTACTCTCACCGACGCAGCCCCAAACAGTTTCTTTCAAAACTATCAGCCTTTATTCACTAAACACATGACGGACTTATGACTGGAACAATGAAATGCTTGAAGTTTAATTTTGTCTCTTTTTTTTTTGAAAGGGAAACTTCGACAGAGCTGTAGACATTTTAAAACCCCTCCGTTATGACGTTGTCAACATTGGGGGCAGTAACGCACAGGTTCGTGTATTTCATTGCAATTCATTGTCATTAATTTGTGCAACTTGTGGCAACATCTCTTTGGTTCTTCTTTGACACAGCGGGACATCTTCAACTTATTCCTGATTCACGCTGCTCTGCATTCTTCACGAAAAGAGCATCATCACTTGGCAAGGTAAAGTGCATTTTCTTTCGTTTGAACCGATATCCTTTTCATACCTGAATTAGATATCTGTTGATCCTAGCAAAAGTTGAAGTTTAAGTTTAAGTTTAATTTATTCGTCACAGGAATGGCAGGAGAAAGGAACAGAACTTTCGTTCTAGTTGACACCTAACCCCGATTTTACCCACCCATCCCACCCCGGGGAGGACATCCATCACACAGTAATCTCGTGTGTGGGAAATTAACGTCTCCTACCCCAACCCTACAGGAGACGGGACCTCCATTTATCGTTCCTATCCGAGAAGACTAGAAAGTCTAACCATTTGCAGATATTATTACAAAGGCAGCACGTTCTTCTCAGTTAATTAAAAACCCTAAGTGTTGGTCCGGCCAGATTTCAACTCACGACCTCCCGCACAACAGTCCGGTGCTCTACCAATTGAGCTAACTGGGAGGCGGTTTGAACTAACCATTGGCTTGGCCCCATTGGGGCCAGGTAAAGTGAGGTCGACACATAGGCGTGACATACAAAAGATATCACGTTTTTATAAAATTCAGATCTAATGCATGAAATGTTACCTATAACCGAATTGAAATGACTACTGCTAAGCAATACCTGGGCTGAGTCTTCAAAGGAAAGTGAGGTGGTCTTTTTGAACATAAACGTCAAGCTTTACGTCATTGTTGAGATCCTTGGCCTAAAAACAATCCTTTGCAAAAGATCCACAGCGAATAATAAGTGTGGCCCTGCAGATGAACACCACCCAGCTCCCAGTTTAAAATCGTTGGCTCAAGCTGAGAATCTGATTTTTACATATTTATGATCAAGTAAGAAAGACGGGGGGATAAATTGCACGGGGGAAGTGTGGGGCGCCATTAGTCACGGTTCCTGACCTCGCAAATGCATTTTCTAAAGTTTACCTTCACGTACGCTAGCGTTTTCGTTTTTCTCTAAAGAAGCTCTCATTACTGGGTCCACCTTTTAACTTGTGTACTCACAAACAGCTTTTTATTGTTATTGTTCCCTTGTGTTGATGCATCCATGGTCACGAACTATCCGAAAATTGCAAAAATACGACTTTTCTGAATAAAAGCAGACAAAATTAACCTTTAACGAAAAGTGTGTCTTCTTACAGGAGCTTATTGACAGAGAGAAAGGCAATGAAAGAAAATGCTCCAATGACAGACCGACTCATGGGGCAGGCCCTTGCTTTACATGTGTAGTAAGGTCAGGAGAAGACTCTTTGAAATTCATAGTCGGATGTACAACACCAACGCGGTCCGCGTCAAAATAATGGCTCCATGATATACGTTTAAAAAATTTAATTAACCATAGCAATTCACCAGCTGGCTTGTAATCCAATTGAATAAAACAGTAAGGAAAAGGTTTTTTATTATCATTACTGATGCATGGTGAACTTTCTAGAATGTAAGCGAGTTAAAAATCAAATGAATGCAGACAATGTATCCCACAAAAGCGAGAGAAAAGGAAATTAAGCTGTGGACATTCAAGGTGGCTTTTTTAATTCACCGTTTACTGGTCGAACTGGAATTTGGAATGTTTTTTTTTGTTTGTTTGTTTTTTGTTTTTTGTTTTTGCTTTTAACAAAATAAGTTTTCAGGTTATTCATATGTAATTACACAAAGATAGTCCCTAAAGCAGAGGGTTGCTGCCTATTGGACACAAACTCGGCTACTCTCGCCTCCATACTAGCGCGATATCCCTCCCTATGGTAGGCGGCGAACATTGTTGGTGTAAAGAACTGATGATTGGTAGAGTGCTGTGGGAAAACCCCACATAACGCCTCAGACAAGCTGCGACATGTATTCCCATGGCAACATTCACAGCAACAGAACGTCAAGCGATTAGCTTCCTCCGATGACAGCTCGGGACCAGCCCCCCAAAGACCAGCCTCCAGGTCTTCATCCATGTCACGTAATGCTTCTTCCCAGGTCACATAAGGTGTAGTTTTCACTGCTTTGTCAGGGTGCCTGGGGACTATGTACAGAATTTCTCCTTCTCCAACTTTAGTCTTACCGTCGCTGTTAACGTTCTTGTCATAATAATGTACTTTGAATCTGGAAAAAAAAAAAAAGAAAAATAAGACACTACAACAGCTGTCGGTGCGGTGCATTTCCAGACCTATAATTTGCCTAACCGTCCTCTAGCCGTGCTTATTCCAGGCAGCGAGTGCCCTATCTTTTTTATAAAAAGGATTAGGCTAGATTGGGCAAGAAAGAGAACAGATAAATTTTGCCGTTGCAATATTATTAAATCATACAAAAAGTTTTGTTTGTTTTTTTTTTAAAGTTCACACCCTGATAGCTCTTCAGTCATCTGCAATTCAGTGGTATACGCTTAGTATATATTCACTATACAGAAAATTAGGGAGATTACATTGACAACAGATTTCTGCACCTGAGGAAGTCTTTCTCCTCTGTAAAACACATTCTCTCCTTATGTTAAGTTCCATAACGATTTCATCATTTGTTTGGTTTCTTGGAAAATGGATCTGTTGCTAATCACCCTATAGATACTAGTTAAAAAATTTGGAAGGTTAATTAAAATACATCTGGCCGATTCTATTCGCTCCGAGGATTGTTTTCTCATCGCCAGCCTCGCCACCAAATTAAATTATCCATAACATTTCAAGTTGAGTGTCATGCGCTTGTGGCGGTTGCAAGGATTCAGGAAACACAAACATGGATTGTGAAACCGTTGCACTGTATGTTATAGGAAGAATTTGGTATAACTTATGGTGGGCAAACTGATTAAGTTTTCGCAGGAGCAAAAAAAAAAAAACAGCAGAGATAGCTTGTCTTGCTTTATATAGCGTACTTGTAATTGCTCGGCTGTGACCCGGGGCTCCTCTCCACGAAGTTATCACGAATATCCTCTGCTATATCTCGTCCATCCACAGCTGAAAATGAACATCCTAGCTTTTCCCTGGCCAAATTCAGAGCAATCAACAAGGATTTTCCATAGTCTTTGTCTAAAATAGAGCGTCCTCCATCCACTACCACGATCTTTCCCAGTCTCAGTTTCAATAGGGGAAGAATACCAAGATTTTCAACGTGGCCGCCGTCAGTCAAGGATAAAACAGGTGGGGGTTTGGGTCCTATGTTGGTGGTATTCATCATTAAACGATGGTAGTGTACGGAAGAGACGTTGATCGTGAACCATCTGTCAAATGGAATAAAATATAAATAACTAAGGTGGAGAAGAAAATAAGTAATTACTATCTAGGATATCATGAAGTGAACCTTTTTTACAGAATCACTGGGAAAGATATAAGAGATTCCGATATTTCGACTGGAGTCGAGAATTTCGAACGTAGAGAATATATCTTTGAGTAATGCTTCGCCCTCGAATGTCCGTAGCAGATATTGGGTTATCATCAGTTCAAAGTGTCTAGTTCCCAAAACTCTTGTCCGTTAAGTGTTCTCAAACTTTTAAGATGTATAGACCACTTTCTTAAATGGCAGCCGGATCAATTTTCTTTTGTTTAAATTTCAATTAGCCCTTCATGCCTCGCTTGAGATAATGTATTCTTTTGAATTTTGTACTGGAGAACAGGGCCAGAAGTGCTAATTTAAATTTAGACAAAAGAATATTAATCCGGCAGCCATTTATAAAAGGGGTCTATAATAAACTATTATTGTATTCAGCAAGCTGTTACCTGGCAAGTCGTTCAAGTCTTCCGACATTTTTTCCTCCAGTTGGTACCAGCGCCAGTAAGGAAAATATCAGACAAATACCAAAATGAATCAACATTCCAGCAACCAAGACGGTTTCTTTGTCAATCTTCGCGAACAGGGTAAGAATGAGAGCCAAAGGAACCAAACGCACAAACTCTATTAGCACAGTAAGATTCTAGAATGAAATATGTGATAGTAAAGGTTATAAAATAACTGAGATAGTACGAGTGAGCGACCTAATTGGTCTATAATCTGTCGTCTAATGCACCGGTGAACGCGTAGAAATTTGAAAAAATTAATAAAAAATTATAGGAAAAAAAATCAAAATTTGAAAAAAAAAAAAAAAAGGGGGGAATTACAACTAGTTTACCGGCTTAGTAACCCACGCGGGATGTTGGAGGAACATTTGAAAAATTTTTTAACCACTTGCCTCTCGCTCGTGATTTACAAATTTTCCTCGTGTTCTCCCAAAATCTCTTGTTGGTTATTAGGCCGGTAAGCCTATGCAAAGTGAGGTCTATTGGTTGAATAACGTATGTGAAGCGAACGAAGAAACAAATCGTAGGTTGAATTTGGAATTAACAATATTATTTTCTGTTTTTTTTTTTTTTCCTAGCGTGCTGTCGCTAATGTTATATCGAATTTTCCTGACCTTTGAATTCCCATGAGTGACCAAAAAAGAATTTCTCCTTACCGTATCAATAGATTATCAATCAAACGAGAAATGAGAATAAAGAAAAATATCAATTAGGGGATTATTAGTTGATCCAATACCGATTTCTCCAAACTAACATCATAAGAACTGTAAGCAGACAGTAAGGAGAATTACTAATGAAATCTTGGTAATGCAAGGGTTAAGGCGAGGGGCAGCAACAACGAAAGAGGTTATCAGCTATTTTGGCTTCTATTAGTTAACAAATAGATTCCATGTTGTACGTCTGTTCCGTAATAAAATCACAGATGATTTCAAAGTATGGCAAGAGAAAAACAGAGGCAAACGAAGTGCAGCAACCAATCAAAATGCGTGCGTAATTGAGCTTATCATAGAATTTTCACTGCATCAATCATGCAAGTAATCTGTCACTTCTCATGAGATGTTCGCTCGATGGATGTGTGGGATTCTCCACTACAATCCGATTCTGTTCCGTTAACCAGTTATGCATCATGATCACCTTTACGCAGAAGTGTCGTTTGTTTTCATGCCTCTGATCAGCCACAATAGACGCCCCGGCGGAGAGTCCCAAGATGACCTTTAAGTCCCGGGAGGGTGCCTCGTCACTTTGCTGTACTCCCATATCATAGCTGACCGCGGCATTCGACGTTGCCGCAGCATCGGAAAGGTATATGTCTTCGGGCAGTAGCTTACCGTGAAGCTCTTGCTCGTCAAGACAGCGATCAAGTCGTTCGATACCGTGTGGGGACATGGTAAGGACTTCGTAATGGGGTTCGCTGGCAGAGGGGGTGCGTCGCCATCTGTTGACGGTGGTACAAGCGATGTAGATAGGTGTCAGGTCATCCATATCATCTAACGTCAAGGCTTGTCTGGAAGTTGTGCGTTGGACTCCAGAAATACTGGAAGCTGGGCAAAAAAGGATGAGGTTACGCCAAGAGATTCCACTGCAGCCGTATCTACCAACAGTCTGTGGATAGTAGAACCCCTTTTGGATTATCCATCTTAGAAAAATGATAGAGACAAAAATAATTTTAAGAAAAGGAAAAAGAAAACAGAGGTTATTTGAGCGACTGCGGTGCACTAAGTTTCCAAAATCACCCATCTTTTTTACAAGCCTTTTTGAAACGTTTTTCAAAAAGGGACTTCACTCTTGCTAACCTCGTGTCTACTAAGCAGAGTCACTTTGTGCATTTAAGCGTGGCCGGTCTCAAGTTATATACAGTCGAACCTTCCGTCAGCATATGTAGTCGTAAGTGGGGGGGGGGGGGGGGTTCGAAGGTAGTCATTCATGAATTTTGTCCGATGTTTCTACTTTTGTTTGTATTTTTTCCCATTTTTTGGCCATTCACTTGACCGTCTCATTCATTTCTCAGTACAATTTAGGACCATTCTGTAAGGCACTTCCTGTAACGTGGTGTCCTTGTCTGAGGTTAGATTACAATTGATAAAGATCACGATACTTTTACTATTCTTTCTCTCACCACCCACCCCTCCCAGCTGACTGTTACTAATCAAGAACGTTTGTAATAACATGATGAAATACAACCTCGTTCCCAGGGCCCTTTTCCTTGATTGGGGGTGGATTTGGGTATGGGGCGCCCCACCCCCAGCTAAGGGAAAAGGGCCTGGGAACGAGGTTGGATGAAATAACCAAAATGAAATGAACGAATAAAATAACTAGTTGTATAATTGATCAAAAGTCCCATTGCATTCTTAGTAAGAAAAATACGTATATTTTTACCGGACACATATGTGGGGAAGACTTCGTTGAATGTTTTCAATCAGAGGATTGAACCACAATAGAATTATAGACACAGCTAACAGATAATTGAAGCTTTTTTTAGTGTAGGAGATTCCAAAGACACTTCGGCGAAATACTCTGCTGTGAATAGTAAACGAATAGAGATAAATGACAACCATCAGAGTAGCATTTCTGCGCACGAGAGGAAATGAAATCCAAAGAAAGAGAATCGGTATCACAAGAACTATTTTTACCCAATCTGGAAGGAAAAGAAGAGAAACATAGAAAAACCATGGAAGAAACAAGATACCGAAGAGTGATGCACTTAAAAGTAAAAGCCAGTTCAGAAGCTTTTTTCCCCTTTGGACGTAGCCTTTCAATACGAAGCATATGAAAGCAAAGCCAACAGGCACGGCGAATAGAACAAAACGGCTGTTATTGATGTAAGACGTTTGACGGCTCTCTTCGCAGTCTTTGAAGGTAATATTTGGACTTCCTCTTGCAACTTCATGACACGAACGTGTGCCTCCCCTGAGAACATCACCAAACACATAATCGATGAAGAAGGCTAACGGATAGGCGTATGAACCCCAAAGGAGGAAAGGAGCTATAACGGAAACGAATAATATCATGGCACAGATGACAACAAACTCCAAAAATCCACGGCAAGGCTTTTGGAAGTTGCACACCAAGCCGGCATTTTCTCTCAAATGGTTAAAAAATTCCTGATGCCATCTCTTATTGTCTTTCTTTCCATGTCGGTATTTCCAGTCCACGTACGCGGAGCCTGAGCAACCGCCCCCTGATACACAGCTCAGATAATCTATTTGTATTTCCTTCTGTAGCAATCTGCGTAACACTCCTGAGCAGAATGCCGCTGACCGAGTACCGCCACCAGAAAATGAAACTCCAAATTTTTCCATAAGAAGGAGCTGGGATGGGTGGCACTGTTTTATCTGAAAGAAGAATATTTGAAAAATCGAAAGGGAGTGTAAACTTGTATTCGGAAATGTAAGTGGAAGCTCTATTAGCTGAGTATACGTTAAGTCTTTACACGCCCCATTAAGCAAACAAATTGATACAAAGCAAAGAGAAACGAAGAGAAGCAAAGCGAAGCAGTAAAAGAAGATTGTTACTGAAACAGGCAAACGAACATCTGCCAATTTCTTTTAACATGCCCAGTGGTAATGGTTCAAGCTGGTTCCATGATCACACCGAAACTTCGGCCCTACGAAAAGGCTAGTTACAAAACAGATAAGTTGGGGTTTTTTTCTTTGAATTAAGTAGGTATTAGATATTTAGAAGGGTTCTTAGAACCAAAACCAATGAAAGCAGTTGGCCGGACAAAGGCAGAAATCTCAAATAGCGAATGAGAACTCGGGCTAAAAACAAGCATTCTGTCTTTGGCCATGACCATAGTGATCAATCCGTTTTCGCAATTAATTTATTTTTATTAATCTTAATCGAAATAAATAGAAAATATATCTTTCACAAAGAGCTGCCCTAAACAAAGACACACAAAATGTAAGATAAAACCCAACATAAAAAAACAACAACAACAACAAAGGGAGTATACAGTAAAATACTGATTAAAGCGAAACCATGTAAAAAACGAAAAGCTCGACCAAAGACAACTAGACGCATATCTGCGTGAACTCGGGCTTTCAATATCACACATCTGGAGTTATCTTTAGGGGACTGCCATATTACCATCGTTAGTGTCGTGACGCAATTTCATCATTGCCGGTCACAAATACGTCTACTTGTGTTTATTTTTGTCCGCTGGAGTGTAATAAATGTTATGGTTCGAGACAACAATCAAAATAATATATTACCATATAGGCGTAAGTTCCTGTAGATGCCAAAGGTTGAAATTCAAGGACTTTTCAATGACTTTAAAGGCCAAGTTTTAGAAAATTGAAGGAACACTTTAGAAAGGTTTGCATAAGCATTTTTAAAATCATTTTAGTAAAATTTTTAAAATCATTTTTAAAACCGTTTTAGTATGTTCAATTAAAGGGATTCGACTTTCATTACATACCAAGAGGGAATACACATATTTTGACCTTTTTGTGGGTTTCAAAATAAATATACAAAAATCTGAAAACCACATCAAAAACCCTGTGCATTCAACTATTATTTCTCACAAGATTTTTGAGAATTGATTTGCTGTAAACTGAATCAGACAATATTCCTTCGCTGTAATCACTTTTAAGATCTAAACTTGCTTTAGTTCAACAAAAATCAGTTTTTGGCAAATCATCTGACAGTAAATACTTGTTCAAAGATGAATTTACATAATCTTTTGCCATACTGTATAACATTAGATAAGGTGTTTGAATTCCAATAACTACAACATTTTATTACGGAGTAGCAGAGTGAATAGACAGCCACAGCACAATTCACATTGAACTTTCTGGTTTCACAGGCATGACTGAAAATGGGCACTATTTTGAACTTTATCAATTTTAACCCCTTTCAACTCAAATATATCGTTATGTATGCTCAGAAAATAATGTACTAAGCTATTCAGTGATGATACTTCAAGCAGCACACATGTACCTTGAGAAAGGCTTCTACCATAAATATCCCTGGCATGAGAATCGAATATTTTCAAGCCCACATTGCCTTTACAATAGGTAGCAACTGCAGTACATCCTATTGTCAAGACAAAATTGTTGAAATTTTTGGCTATAAGTGAAAAAGGCTCTATCTAAGGAGGTAAATTACTGTTATCCTTCTATTGTAGCTTCTTGATGAATAGTGCCAGTGTAACTTTCACTGTATTGAAGTTCATAGTCAGTCTTGAACACGTTTCAAAGTGTGGGTAATTCTGTCTGCATTAAAAATGATTTGGATATATCAAAAAAGTTGAAATGGTAAATTGGCCACCGTAACGATTACAAAAGCTGACGTTTTGAGCGTTAGCCCTTTGTTACGGTGGCCAATTTACCATTTCAACTTCGTTGATATATCCAAATTATTTCATTACCCCCACCGACGCAGCTCCCAAACAGTTTCTTTAGAAACTATCAGCCTTTATTCATTAAAAATGATTGTCTGGCTAACTGAGACAAACTTGAATACAACTGATTTCCAATATTGATTATTGACACCAGATCATTAACAGAATCGATTCCTTGTTTGTTATTGTAAATAAAAGAGCATAAACTAATTGCAGCACACTGTTGTCCTGAATTTTGTCCAAATACCAACTTATTAGCTTGGCTATAAGGTGCCGTTTTTGTTTTGCTAGGGTCAGTGTAGATTGGAGTAGGAGTCCAAGCCAAGAACATTACTTCTTTTAAATCATTAGCCATAAGGGACATTCAGAACATGAAGACCCCGAAGCACCTGAAAAGATTTTGAACTATTTACATTTATTGTTTCTTTTAGACTTCACATATTTATCGTAGATTATTAGCACTACTAATTAGTTATTCTATATCTCCCAGCGTTAGCCCAGCTATTTGGTACAAGTTCCAAGTTCCAAGTTTCCAAGTTCAGTTTGTGTGGGTTGTGATTTCAGTGTTTGTGTTGTGTTTTGCACTTTTGCACCATAGGTGGCCCATAAGTGCAAAACACAATGTGTTGTGTTTCAGATAAATGTATTGTGTTTCAAATAAGTTTGTCGTGTTTTTAGCGCGTGTGTTGTGTTTTCATTTTGTGTGTGTTGTGTTTTCAGTTTTAAAGTAGTGTTTTGCACTTATGGACCACCGTATTATCCTCTTCGTATTAAGCTTACAGAAATTCTTTGTAACTTCTAACCTTCACATAACAACATAACCAAGAGGAATTCGGTATGCTTGGACGAAGACCCTCATAAACAAATTCCTTCAGTTTTCTGCCCTTTCTTCTTAGACGTTTCAGAGCAGCTTCTTGTATTCTACTGGGTTCTCGATCACGTCTAAATACACGGTTGTGTTTACATGTAAACATAATATCAGATAGCTCGTTTGATCAGGTTTGATATAGCAGGTTTCGCTTGATATTTCTCGATAGAGGGTTCACTCGTAAATTGATCTCTTGTAAAATTCGCGGACTGACCCGTTCCCAAAACGCTCCATAATTTTTAGTGGGGGTCTACTGATAACGATGTGTGACTTTCTATCTATACTGAGCGTAATAGGCATCGAATTTCTTTCGCTTACATCAGTCCACGAAGGCAGGCATTGCTTTACCATGCGCTCTAGAGTTCACTCTAGGCATGCGTTTACACTTCACGCATGCGCCGTAGTGGAACTCCATTTTGTGAACGAACACACAAAAAACAAAAACAAAGCCGAATGTATACTTCGGGCGTTTCCTTCGGAAAGCCCGAGTAATTACATCATCCCGGTAACAACACTGACTAACGCAGCATGTAGTTGTACGCTTTTTGCTAAAGAAAAAGTCCTGTCATTACGACACTGCGCCGTCGGAATAGAGCTCTCCTTAAATCTTGTTTATAGCCGTAAACCTGTTATTGTACGATTGTGATTCTCATGATCATGAAACCAAGTGAAAGTGATGAGACCATCACTTATGACCTCTTGATGACAGTTATGTTAGCACTGTAAATCTGGGTTTTTTAAGATTTCAACTTTCAACTGATTAATTTAGTTACATCCTGACTGAAAGACTGCATACTAATTAGGTAATTTGCTTATATCAACTCAGTTGAAATTGTAAATTGGCCCTTCATTACTGTGGCCAATTTACAATTCCAACTGAGTTTATATAACCAAATTACCTTGCTACCCTCACCGACGCAGCACCACAGTTTCTTTAGAAACTTTTAGCCTTTATGCATACTAATTAGTTTTATTATACATTGTAGTCACCATCTGTCTTCTCATGGGCTAAACGCCTACAGTTAATTCTGGGAAACAGCGCAACCTACAGAATCACAGAATAATCTGTGGGTTGCGCGCGCAATGCATGATTTCCGGTGGAGCGATATCAGGCACAGCGAAGTAAGAATGACTTCTCGATTCGCTTCATCGACCCAGCGAGAAATTGAAAAATTACTTGAAGATAAAGATTCGGAAAATACTAAAAGAATTTATAATAAAACAATAATTGGATTCGGTTTTTGTGATATTCGGAATAATCAAGGTCTCGGCTAGTGTTATCGGCCTCAGCCTTCAGCTTCAGCTGATAACACTTACCCCGACCTTGATTATATAGAAAAATTCACTGCCTGACGAGTGAATTCCACGTTAAATTTCACGCGAAAAACCGATATCGATTTTTCAAGTGAAATTTAACGTGGAATTCACGAGTCAGGTAGTGAATTTTTCTTGAATCGCATAACAGAATAAAAATAAGAAAACAAGAAATTAAAACGGCAATGTTATTGTCTGTTTTTATTCCGTACGCGCGCCCTTAAGAAAGCCATTTTAAACTCAACTGTCAGATCTGTCATTGTTAAGGGAATGGAAAGGAAGGTAAGTCGTTCACGTTTGAACCGTCGACAATTTTAATTGTACCTCGTGAATTTTCTTGCATCACATAGCTAAAGCCACCAAATCACTAGGCGAAACCAGATGTTTTGTATTTTTGTGCGCCACGCCAGTGCGCAAACGATGGAAACCCTTTCAAAGTCAGGTGTCAATATCTGGCGAATGGAGGGAACAAGATATTTTTAGAAAGAAAACCACTTTTATTTCAAACTCGTGGAGAAAGCGGTGCCTCACATTTTACAATCTTCAACAAAAAAACTAAAAGTACACAATACGGAGTTATTTAAGACAGAGATTTGCCGGCTACCACTCAACTTGGCAGAATGTGGCGCCGACAATCAACAACTGAATGGTCAAATCCTCAAGCGAAATGAAAATTTCAAGCGTTCCGGTATCAAAGCAAGATCTACAAAAAACCGGTAAGTGCTTTACAGTTGTAAAAAGAAGTGTATTCAATGATTAAGACTCGAATTTCTCGGTAAACTCTGGCGAAAAACAGTTCAGTTAAAAGTCACAATTTTAACTGTTTTTCTTTCATCGCAGGGAGTCGCTCGTTGGTGTCAATGCTGGACTGAAAGTTTATGGAAATATTTACTGGAGAATTATTAAAAGTTACTCCAGTAAACATTCCGCCAACTGCTCCTGCCATCAGGTAACTAAAACGACTGGCATTGCTGTCAAGGTCACTAGTAGCTGCTGTGTTGCCTGGCGTGGCTGAGCTATTGAGAACAATCTCCCGTAAAGCATGACTTGAATAGCCGTTGGTAGTTGTCGTGCTTGGCGTGGGTTGAAAGCGGCCAACTTATTCGACATTCGCCGCTCTTTTTCCAGAGGATTATGGCTGTAGCTGGATATGGATTCCGGATTGGAGTGGCCAGTGAGCTCTGATATCTCCACTGGGTCGAAATCATCACTGAGCGCTTGGATGACAGTTTTGCGACCACTCGAATTTGTGAATTTGCCGTCTAGTGTTTTTTGAAACCATGTTGTATCTAAAAGAGGCCAGTTCGTGTATAGGCTACAATGGTTTGGATTTCGGGAAAAGATGCTTGACCTTTTTCGGCATTGATACCTGTTTTGGTTTTCTTTCGTAACGCTTGTTTGGTTTTCCTCGGCGAGAACTGTCGTTTGGCTTTCTTCCCTCGTCTCTGGCATTTTGATTTTTTTCTATGCGTTTTCTCTTACTTTTGAGCGTGAGTGGTTTCCTCCAATTTTCTAAAAATTTCAATTTCAATTTAAAAGTTGGAAGACATTCGTTTTCTATAAATTTAATTTGTTCATATTTGTTCATATTTTCATAGCACTAGTTGTATTTACGTTTTTACGTTCGTAACAATAATTTTTGCTCGCGACTCACGTCAGCAATATCGCTTTATGCGTCAGTGCGATTCCACGCTAAATACCCTCTCTTCCGGTTGACGTATTGACCAATCAGAGCGCGTGTTTACTTTAAGCTATGCGATTCTTCCGGATATCACAAAACCGCATCCAATGATTGTTTATACCCTGACTGAAGGACTGCATACTAATCAGTTTAGTTATACCCTGACTGAAATACTGCATATTAATTACCTTAGAGTCATTTTTTGAGTCATCGTGACCCAATCTTCAAACTAAACCTACTTTTCCTGCTGTTTTCTACAAATGATTCGTCAATTTGCTGAAACTCCAGATTGTGTTTATTTGTCACGAATGAGTGACAATATACGACGTACTTCATAGTCACGCTTTTTAGCGAGACAGGAATTTATGTTAATACAATTTTCTCTTATTATGAGAAAGGCACGTTCATTGTCTATAACTTGACTCTTTTGATGCAGCATTAAGAGAGAAAAAAATAGTTTTCTACCACAAGATTTAAGAGCGATACAAGCTTTGATCCGTAGTGGTTATCAAATCAGAATTTAGTGTGTTAGTAAAAAATTTGAGTTCATTTCTACCTGCAGACTGAGTTCTCACGAGGCTCTATTCAAACCTTACCAACGTAAATAAATCACCCATTTGGGTTCTGTCCTGGTGTACCGGTTCACAAGGGAATTACCATTGTTCTTTCTTTGTTTAGGAGTCATTGATTAGCTGTTGTGTATTGTTCGGTCTTTTGTATCGGCTCTCGTGAACCGGTACACGAGGACAGAACCCCCATTTGCGTTGTCACGAAAATAGTTAGGTTAACCTTACCTTGATTTGAATAAACAGATCTGCCGTTGCCTTACAACTGATTGATCCAGACCTTAAATATTTGTAATCTTTGAGACCTGCACTGACTAGTAAAATATTCGTGTCTTATATTTTCAATTTTCATCGAATTAAGCCAGTGACTACTAGATTACAGTCATTGACAGTCGCCTAAAGTACTGTAGATGCGCATCTTACTGACCTCTTCTTCCAGACACTGTAAACCAACCTTGGTATCTCAACAGTGATTTCAATTCAGTCCCACTGCGCGATAATAATAAAAGCTATGCAGCTTATGGGGTCGTGCATAAATACTAAACCTTAAAAACAAAATATATGCCTAGTAAGTAACAATATCAAACCATCTAAGAATTTAATTGTTAAAAACTATGACGTAACCTAAATATAAGGGAAATCTTTACGTCTAAAATTTTTGGTTGAAACGCCCTACAGGTCACTGTTTACGAGCGTCAGACTCCTTAGGGGTGCCACGTTTCAGCTCTATTTATGATAAAAACTCTATTGTTTATTGGGGCACTGTATTGTGGAATATTTTAATTTCTAAGGATAAAACTTTCCTAACACAATATCTACGACCCCATAAGCTGCATAGCTTTTATTACTATCGTGCTAAAATAAAGGTTCTCTGTCTGTCTGTCTGTCTGTCTGTCTGTCTGTGTGAACCGATTTAAGAGAAAAACCTTTAAATTCTAAAGCTTAGGTGATGAATGAATGACCGTGTGTATTTGACCTCTTTAAATATTGCATTTCTAATGTCCTCAAACAGGAACTTATGCTAATTCAGGCTCCGTTTAGACTAGGTGCTTATGCAGGTTCTTGGGAGCGGGCACGCGGGTGTCTAAAAGTAACGTCCATTTTGTTGCCAGGGCACAGTGCCTCGGAATGGGTACCCAGTCTAGACGGGGTACATAACTACTTGAATTAATATGATGGGACATCTGGGAAAGAGAGAGTTGTAAGGTTTATACACAATAACATGAGCTCTTATCCTGTTTGAATATTTCTCACATAGCGGAGCTGTGTGCAAGTGTGCCAGTATTTCAAAGTTTGCCTTACCGGAGCAGTTAAAGAAAAAATTACCCATATGCGCAGGAAAAATTTCAGGTGGGTCAAAGAACAGCCTGGTTGGGACTTGCAGGAGAGACTTTAAGAATACAGAATAGCAACACCGGGGGAAACATCGGAAAATAAAATTGAACTTATTGTTTTCTTGACAAATTTCCCGAATGCTGGCATTTTTTCTGCGTCTAACGGCGCCACACTATAACTTAAGAAACGATGAGCTCCAGTGAAAATGGAATCGGAAATATATAATTCGCCGGCATTTTTAGACCTCGCAGGCTCTTTAGCTTTGCAGAGAACGGAGAGAAAACGTACAGTGCCTTAAACGCACGTACCGAGCAATCGTCACGCTCATTATATCTTTTCGTTAACGCCCATGAAAAAAAAGAAAAAAAAAAGTTAAATCGAGATTCGGGGAATTTTGGTGACAGATCGTAAATGACTGAAAATGCTCTTCCAATTTAAGTTCAGTTAATTAATATGTCTAAACTCACAGCGATATTTGCAGCTTTCTTTTCAACTTCTGGGGAAACCAGCCTAAAGCGCTGCGATATCCTTCCTCGTTCTACGAACGAAACTGTCCGAAGGGCTCGGCGTCGATTAACTTGAATTTACCCGCCTCTTAAAGACGAAGGCGCGCTATATAAGTAAGTCTTCCCTGGGAAGACCAAGGCTCATCTGTCACTCACCGTTGACGTGTGCGGGTCAAATTTAAATGCTGGTAGACGAACAAAAGGAGCTAATGAGATATCTATTGTTTACTTCCACCAGCATGGGCATGAGGTAACGTGGGAACCACCTACTTCAATCTAAAATTTACCGCCTCAAATAAAGACAGTTTCCAGTGGAGAAAGGAAATACGAATCTCAAAAATTCTTGTATTGTGATGAAGACATAAAACAATTTTGAGGAGTGCGCCGCTGTTCACTGGTTTGGAGTAGCTGTAGCTCAAGCTGACTTGACTCTAAGAGTTCTACATCACACGACGATTGATTGAAAAATGGTCCAGTGGGACCTAAGGCTCGTTTTATAGCGCGCCTTCGTGTTTAAAAGCACACACAACCCACAATTCCTCTATTCGCTCCGACGAAGGGCTAACGCTCGAAACGTCAGCTTTTATAATCGTAACGGTGGCCAATTTACCATTTCAGCTTTGTTGATATATTGAAATTATTTTGTTACCCCCACCGACGCAGCCCCAAACAGTTTCTTCAGAAACTATCAGCCTTTATTTAAAAATAGTTTATGCAGAAAAAAACTGAACGGGGAAGTCGTTGTTTGAGGAAATACTTTTCGGAGTCGATTAATTTTGCTTTGTCGGTAGCACTTATTCACCAAGGAACAGAAACTGTCAAGTATTTACTATCACCTCAATCAAAATTTCCGGATCATGATTTGTCCAAATGCGTTAATTAAAATCGGAAGGACATAAAAAATTATTTAGTCCAAGTTAGTTAATTCAAAGATGGTGTCTATGAATTAATCAATAAAAATATAGATTGCTTCAGTCCATATCCTTTTACCAAAGCTATATATCGGAGGATAATTTCAAAAAATACATCTCGTCTAAGGAGTAGTTTGCAGCTTTTCATGTATAACAACGCTGCTTAGCCTTACTTTTTCCCATTGTTATTCGAATATCCAACAACTCTCGAGATTTTCACGTGCAGGTATTTACATGCTTTTATTTCCATTTATAGTTTTATATGGGGTTCGTTACAGAAAGAAACTTGCAAAACATACCGATTCTGTAAGTTATCTTTTTTTTTCCCTTGGCTTTCTCGTGAAAAATTTGAACAAAGTCGTCCTGTTAAGGACTTTGCGAATGCACTGGCGAAATAATTCAAAAAAGAAGAAACTAAATTTACGAACTTACTGAATGTGAACTCCATTCTAATCTCAAAGGAACTGATAGCGAGCATTTTAATAGACAAAGTGAATCTTAAACTTTCATCTTCGCGTTTCTAGTGAAAAAGTCTAATTACGGCCCGAAACAAAAGAAGACAAAAAGATTAGATCTTAAAGCTAACACAAAGTCATTTTGACGACATTAGCACAACAAAACTCGTCGAATTAATTTTAATATTAATCAGAGATCGTATTGCATTTATCGTTGAATCCAGGTTACGTTCATTCGTATATGTGCAGTAAATGGTTTGAACCCGGGGGTAACATGTGAAGGTGTAGTCTGATCGTCCGGGTGAGTGTAGTCCTGAGAAGGACTGTTGTCGGTGGCAGTGACTGACGTTTCGACAACCTGTGCGGAAGTCATCATCAGAGTCAAGTGAGTGATTGTTGTCAGTAGAATGTTCTTATTCCAGTTCGTGTGAAATGATCGGTTGGTTTTGCCGTGATGTTATTGGCTGTAAGACTCAAGTGACGTAAGTCGTTCGTGATTGGTCTGTTTCGGTCTGTCGGTAAAGCTAGGTTGTTCTTTTTCGGTCGTTTGTGATGTTTATGTCGTGAATGAGTCGTTTGTATGGGGCGGGTAGTTGTTGACATCTGTTTAGGGGAGTCTGTTCTAAGTTAGTAAACCAGCTTTCCAGAGTCAGTCGTTGAAAATAGTCAGTGCTGTAGGTTAGGCATTGCGCAGAGTCCCAGTCAATGTTGTGGTTGGTAAGTCGATGGTGTTCAGCAATGTGATTGCTGACATCACCTTTCCTCGTCGCCCGTCTGTGTTCAGTCAGTCTTGTTGTGAGGTTTCTGCCAGTCTCACCGATGTAGGAGGCTTGGCAGTCGGAACAATTGATCTTATAAATCGTTCCCTGTCTGTTCCTCGGTTCGTCTTTGTCTTTAACGTTGGTTAGTAACTGACGTAGTGTGGTGATGGGTTTGTGGGCGACGCGGATATTGAAGGGTAGTAAGATGCGCGAGATGTTTTCAGACATGCCTTTTATGTACGGTATGGTTGCTGTAGTCGTAGGGGTTGCGGTGTCGTTTGTTTCGGTAGTGGTAGTGGGTCGGTGAGTGTTTCGTCGGATGAAGTCGTTGTTGTAGTTGTTCTTCGTAAAAACACGGTGAAGGTATTTGTTCTCGTCGGATAAGCTGTCTGTCGAGTCACATACTAGTTGTGCGCGTCGTGTTAGAGTTCTGATAGTTGTGGCTTTGTGTGATGTAGGGTTGTAGGATGACTCGTCTAGTAATCTGTCGGTGTGTGTCGGTTTCCTGTAAACTGTCGTTCGTAATGAGTTGTCGTTGTGGCTTACCAGGCAGTCTAGAAAAGGAAGTTTGCCATTTTCTTCGACTTCTCTGGTAAACTGTATGTCAGTGTTTTGTTCGTTAAGGTGGTTGTGGAATGCGTCAATTTCGTCGTGTCGAACGGCGGTGAATGTTTCGTCAACGTAACGTAACCAAAGCGGTATCGTTTGTCGGCAAGTCGAAAGGGCGCGTTCCTCGATGTTCTGCATCACAATTTCTGCTATAACAACAGAAACTGGAGACCCCATGGCAGTGCCGTGTAACTGTTTGTAGTGTTTACCGTTGTACTGAAAGTAAGTAGACGTTAGGCAAATGTTTAGCAAGTCCATGATGTCGTCTGTCGGTAGCGGTAGTGGTTCGGTAGATTTTCGGATTGCAGTCTCAGTGCATTGTAATGCTAATTGAAGTGGAATACTTGTGAACAGTGATTTCACATCAAATGACACTAGTTTGTAGTCGTCAGGTATCTGAACAGTCTTGGTAGCGTTAATGAAGTCTTCAGTGGATTGTAGTTTATGTCTGGATTTGTCGGTTAGCGGTTGTAGTATTGTCGTCAGGTACTTGGATAGTTGGTATGTGGGAGAGCCACAGAAAGAAACAATAGGTCGCATCGGGAAACCAGGTTTGTGTAGTTTCGGCAAACCGTAGAGTTTCGGTGGCTGTGGTACCGAGCACCTCAGTCGATAGTACCGTTGGTTGTCAAAGGCGTTCGTTTTCTTGAGTGTCAGTAGTTTACTGTTGAGTTTACGTTGAAGGGCAGGAGTTGGGTCACGTTTGAGTTCTTCGTAGGTTCGTTTGTCGTTAACTAGTGCGTCCATTTTGTCGTGATAGTCAGTTTTGTCCATAACAACAGTAACTCGTCCTTTGTCGGCTGGTAGGATAACTATGTTCTCGTCGTTTCTCAGTCGTTTCAGTGCGCGTTGTTCGTCTTTAGTCAAGTTGCTCTCATGTAGTGACGTTGATTGTATAGTGGAGGCAATTCTGCTTCTGATGTTATCCTTGGTCGGCTCAGATAGTTCTCGTTGCCGAGACAGGGCCGCCTCAACACTAGATACAATAGCCTCGGTCGGTATGCGTTTAGGTGTTACTGAGTGTTTTAGTCCGTATGATAGTACCCGAGTTTCAGTCTTGTCTAAGGAACGAGAAGAAATGTTACTTACCCAGTTGTCGTCCGGTTTGCTTCGTCTCTCTTCTTTGTCTCGTAGCAGTCGTGTCAATTTTTGTTGATGTCCAGTGCGGGCGCGTTGAGTCGTCTTGTTGGCTCGTTTGTCGGCAAATGTCGTAACGGTGTCAAGTAGGTCAGTTGGTATCGGTTGTTTCAGTTGGTCGTGTAGTAGTCGTAATTTGTTTCTGTGGTGTTTGAGTCTTCTGTGGCAATCATTTATCCGCGCTTTGACCAGTCGCCTGCAGGTGGCTTTGACGATCTGGATGGCCTCCTGTGTGTTCAACGGGGGCTTAAGTTTGAGCCCGGCCGGAACAAGGCCGTGATCTTTACAGCGGTGATTGAACCAGAGTTGTTGTCGTATTCGCCTGACAGTGCTTGCGTAGGTGATGTAGTCATTCGCAAGTCTTTCGCTCTGTCGTCCAAGTGAACGTAATGCAGTAAATGGTTTGAACCCGGGGGTAACATGTGAAGGTGTAGTCTGATCGTCCGGGTGAGTGTAGTCCTGAGAAGGACTGTTGTCGGTGGCAGTGACTGACGTTTCGACAACCTGTGCGGAAGTCATCATCAGAGTCAAGTGAGTGATTGTTGTCAGTAGAATGTTCTTATTCCAGTTCGTGTGAAATGATCGGTTGGCAAGAAGCTGAATACTTGTTGTCTACTTGTTAAACACTTCTACTCTATGAGTAAGCAATTTAATAAATTTGAATACTCAACAGTTTTTTTATTTCCTTTATATTCCCTCTAATCACAAGTTAATAAATAAAGTAACTCTAAATGAAATAAAGATAAAAAGGTGTCATGAAAATGTTTTTGTGAATATACTAAGACTTTTGGCGGGAAAATTTGGAGCAATTTGCACAAAGTTTCCCTTTATAACATTTTGGGCAAAAAATTTAACAAGTGTTTTCTTACAAAAACTCCCGCCAAGAAACATTAAACAGCATGTAGTGCTAAAAAAAAAAAAAAAAAAAAAGGAGTGATCGACAATTTTTCTTTTCCTCTCAAAAAAGCCAAGAAATTTCATTAATAAATAATAAGTAAGATCTTTTGACAGGGAGCCCACGTCACAAAGTGTGGTTTTCAGTGAGGCCCTGCATAAATCTAACGTAAGGATAACAGAAATATAAATATGGTTATCAAGAAAAGGATAAAAGGGCATAATCAATAGAAGAGACTACATATTTTTAACAAGACGTCTAAAAACTGAAAAATCGGAAATGTTCCTAATTCCGTCTGGGAGAGCGTTCCAGTCATCTACTGCATGACAAACAAACCGATGCTGACCCCATGTACGCTTTGATTGTGGTTTACAAATGTTGTTATTAAAACGAGTGTTATAATCATGCATGTCTTTAAAATGATTAAAATTAAAATTCCAATCAATTAGTCCATTCAAGGACTTAAAAACCAAAAATAGACGATGAGATCTTCGTCTTTCTTCCAATGTATCCCAACCAAGTAGATCAAGAGCTTCTGTTGCTGATGAATGCTTTGGCATATCTAAAATTAATTTAGCTGCTTTATTCTGGAGTAATTGGATCTTGTTCATCAGAGTGGTGTTGGATTTATCCCCCCAAGTCACATCAGCATAATCAAGGATTGGCAGCACCATGGCTTTTACAAAGAGTTCCCTTGTATTTCTTGGCATAAGATGTTTTATTCTCTGTAAAACGCCAAGCCTCTGAGACACTTTGGTCTTAATGTAATCCACGTGATCAGTCCAAGTCAGATTCTCATTGATAATTACGCCCAGATACTTGAACGAATTGACTCTGTCTAATTCCTTCTCCTTGATTATTAATGTGAATTCTTCTAAGGTGTTAAGTTTCCTTGGACCGCCAATGAGCATGAATTTAGACTTCGAGATATTTAGTGTAAGTTTATGCTCGTAGAGCCACTGAGCTAGCCTGTCCAGATCCTGATTCAACATGGTCTGTAGGTCACGGGCTGATTGAGAAGAGCAGTAGATAGCAGTGTCATCAGCGAATAAGGTGACCGTAGTGTTCCGAAGGACCTTGGGTAGATCGTTGATGTAAATGGCAAATAGTAATGGACCGAGAATAGACCCCTGAGGAACACCAACGGAAACCTTCCGCGCAGGAGAAGAGGCTTGACCAATCACAGTCTTCTGGTAACGAGAGGATAAGTAGGAATGGAACCACTCAAGATTCTTGCTGCGTAATCCTAGAGATTTGAGCTTCCCGAGTAAAATGACATGGTCAACGGTGTCGAAGGCTTTCTTCAGATCAATAAAGACTACACCATTTACTAAACCTTTATCCATATTACTTAGCACTTCATCGGTAAACTGCGTTAGAGCTAAAGCGGTAGATCTTGCACGTCTAAAGCCAAACTGGTTCACAGCAAGCAGATTGTTGGAGTCGAGGTAGCCGTAAAGTTGAGAATGAACAGCTCTCTCAATTACTTTACTGACCGTGGGCAGGATAGAAATGGGACGATAGTTATCTTTATCGGACTTATCACCTTCTTTGAAAAGAGCAGTCACTTTCGCACATTTCCAAGATGATGGGAATTGACCCTTCTCAAAAGAGAGGTTTATGATATCCCTCAGAGGTGAAGCAAGTACATTTGCTGCATCACGGAGTAAACGTGCACTGATGTTGTCTAGTCCTACCGCTTTATTGGTTTTCATTAGGCGCAGCTGCTTTTCAACAAAGGCTGACGTCACATACTTGAGAGAGAACGATAAGGTAGGAACTGCATCGTACTGAGTCGGTTTTAAACCACGAAAGGCCTTTGCAAGGCTCTTACCGATGCTTGAAAAGTGATTGTTTAGAGTTTCTGCAATGCCTTTGGGGTCAGTCTACAATTTTCCATGACCAAAAACTGCATTAATTTCATTGTGGTTAGAGGGAAGTGTCTCTTTAATTGTTTTCCACATCTTGGAGCTGTCACCTTTAGCATCTTCTATCAGCCGACAATAATATTTCGATTTCAGCTTCTTTTCCTCGCTATTCGCACCGTTCCTCAATTTTCGGTACATTTGCCAGTGATACTGCGAGTTCTTACGCTTCTGAGCCTGTTTCCAGTGGTAATCTCGATCACTCCGAATTTCGAGGAGTTTGTTCGTAGCCCATGGTGTCTTTGTCCCCTTCACACGCTTTGATTTTATCGGAGCGTGGTCGTTTGCAATGCTATTGAAAAGACCTTCCCAGAGGAACACGGCATCATCAACATCATTAGCACTTTCGATTATGCTCCAAGGTAAGTTGCTGAGATCACGCAAGAATGCTTCTTTGTCGTAGCTTTTAAAACAACGATACTCGAGCAACTTTGGTGGAAGTTTCTTTACACCTCCCTTGATAGTACAGAACACAATGCTATGATCGCTGATGCTTGACTGCAGAACATCGGACTGCACGACCCTGTGAGTGTTGTTAACGAACATCAAGTCTATCGTGGTGCTAGAATTCTCAGTGACCCGAGTAGGTTTACAAATAATTTGAGAAAGACTGTGTTGTAATGCAAATTCATCAAGTTTACGGCGTAACTGATTCTTGGTGGAATAATCAATATTATAGTCACCCACCAAAACAATATCGGAGTTTTCAGTGTCGATGTGATTTAGCGAATCAACTAGATTTGAAATAAAACCATCGATATTCACATCATCAGGTCTGTAAGAACAGCACAGTATCATTCGTTTGCATTTAGGTCTCTTGATTTCCACCCACAGACATTCAAAGTTATGCTTTATGAGATCAGACATAACGACAAAGGGGATTCCATCCCGGACGAAAATTAAAACTCCTCCACCACAACTTTTGGTCAAACACTGTCTATCCTTACGCACAAGCGAGTACCCTGGTATCGTGATCTCATTGTCCAAAATATTTGGAGCTAACCAGGTTTCAGAAAGAGTCAAGATGTCAAAGGAGTGTTTGTGGACAAGTTCCTTTACATGATCGAGTTTGTTTACCAAACGATTAACGTTTAAATGAGCAATCTTGAAACCCCGTAACATGCGAACGTCAGAATGAAAATCGTTATTGTCTGACCGTTGCTGAGTAGTAGTATTGCAATGAGAGTCATCCAAACAGTCTATGCCAGGGAACAGACAAGTGAAACACATCCAGGTAGAAGATTCATTAGTTGCAAGAGAATAATATTCGTCAACGCCCATGTTCAAGCATTTAGCATGGTGCCATTTGTCGCAACCGTCACACTGAATAGCTCTTTGGTTTGAGCGACATCCTTTAGAACAAATAGCACACGGATCTTTCACCGGACCGGGGTTGGAGCTCACATCCCCGGCTAAGAGCAGTAAGTACGAGGCAGAAAGACTGACGTTAGCCAAGTAAATCGAAGCTTGAAGTTTCCAAGATGGCGACGAGGCAACACGTGTTGAGCGTCTTGGTAGACCAGAGTTTCGTCCAGGAAAGCTGGCAGAGTTTAAATTAAGGGCCAGAAACAAGTTTCCATCATCAAAAAGCCTTTCGGGTACAGATGAGTTGTCTAGCGATGTTGCAAATAACAATACTAGGACAAGAGACGCGCTACACCGAGAGAGCCAACCGATCGCCATTAGTCAGACTTTTCTTTCAAAAGAAATTTCATTGCTTTTCATTTTCATTTGAAATTTTCATTTGCTTTCATTGCTTTTCTTTCAAAAGAAACTCTAAGTTGATTATATCTTTCTCTTCACCTTTTTAGACTTTGCACAAGATGATTCTTGGAAGTTTCTTACCAAAAGCACAGTGGCAAGTTTTAAAGAGGCCAATCCGAAATATTAAATTCATATCCACGAGTGCGATCGATTTAGATCCAATTTTTTTGTAAGCCTATACAGCTTGCCATGATGCTTTTTGGGGTAATAAATCTTTAAAGCCGCCAATTCTCGAATGCAACACAGGACACAGGTTAAAAAGAAAAAATTAACTTACAAATTTTAGGTAACTGGTCAATTTGTGGCCAAATTTATTACAGACGAATTGCACAACATAATGGCTGGCAATTAAAAAAAAAATTAAATGATCGCTGAATATCTGCATAACGGTGCGGGGTCACTTAAAATGTATTCTGTTTTATCCATTCCAGTACTGAAGGAAATTAGTGAAAGAATGAACACTACGTACAAAAGTTAGACAAATTACTAGCCACCATTTTTTTTACTATTACTCAATAATTTCAAAGTTGTTATCTTTGCACCAAGAATTCAATCTTCTCTTGACCAGAATCTTTGTTCTTTCCTTCTTTTGACATTATTGTTCCTCCTGAAAAATATAAATGTGAATGTAATCAGGGAATGCTTACTTTCCATGAAGGCGGAAACTAAAAATTAAAGTTCTGCGCAGTTGTTTTGCTTTTTAACATAGTTAAAAAACGAATGGCATCAAGGCCTCTCCAAATGTCATTTACAATAAGGCAAATTAAGACAACTAAGAAGAAGAGTCGTCACACCTCCACGTGGCAGCATTCCAACAAAAAAAAGTTAAGCCCCTAAAAGATTTAACCTGCAAAACATCTTATTTTGAGAGTTTGTGTTAAAATACTTTATAATCAAGAGTTTTACTTTTCTCGAAGCCAACACCAAAATTCGTCGAGTTTAGAGTTGAAGAACCACTCAAATGAAACAACCATCTCGTGTCACGTCATTTACATGAGATAATACGACACGCTTAAGTTTCCGAATGAGCTCGAAGCGATATCTTCCAAAGATAATGATAACGCTCACCTGCTGTTGCGGTAACATGAGATTGCTTTCGTTGCTCTTCCTCACATTCAGGCCCAGCTTCTTCTTCATTCCAGAGGGCAAATTGATCTTCAGCACAACGGACAACGTGGTTTGCTGAAAATTCTAAACTTCTGATGAATATGGATTAACGACTGCAGCCAATCATCGGCTGCTACGTCATGGAGTTGGCACGAAGTTTTGTTCGCACGCTCACTTAGCTGATCAAAAGTAAGCTAAATAGGACGCATTATTGCTACAAGAGGAAGGAATTCACAGCACCTGATTTTCAGTGACACTAGTGCATGACCAGGAAAATGCTCTTACACTGGAAAATAGCTCAAAAAGGGCGCCAGTAAGAACTGTGCCACTCAAATGTTTCAAATTAATTTAAAAGACTGACAGAATTGAATATGGTAGATTACAGTTACAGTAACAAACAGAAATATTTCAGGCCTCAGTTTGAAATCGCGAAAATGAATACATGTGCGCAATTCTCTTATGCAGGGAATAAAATAGTAAAAAAAAAAAAACAAAACAAAACAAATAAGCAAAACGCTAATTATGTAATTCTCACTAGTAGGGCCGCACGTCCAGACCTCGAGCCAAACATTTTCCGTTTGATTCTCCCACTTACAGACTACCCCCCCCCCCCCTCTGAATTAAGAGGAGGGGGCCTAATAGATGGGTAACCTTGCAAGATTTTGTAGAGGGGAGTAGTGTTACACCTAGTAGCTTCGCTTTCGCTGAGGAAACTGGGACAAGCTGCGGCTAGGTCGAGTACAGATTTCATCTTTTTACCTTACAAATAGCGTATTGTTTCTGTTTTTTTGTTTGTTTGTTTTTTCACTGTTTTACACTCCTTGCATAAGAGATTTGCGAACACTTATTCAATTTCAAAGGCAAGGTAAAGACTGTTTACGAGCCATCAGGCCGGTGCTTAACTTCGGTTTCTGTAGCATGAAGTGACCAGGAAATTTTCATGAAATTTGCCGGTACCCATTTAAACCTCCACAAAACAAGGCTTGAAATACTTCTGTTTATTAAGAAGGGCGCGCGCTGGAAGACTACACGAAAACATTGCACTATTACCATAACAACTTCTCCTTTATTTCTTCGAGCAGAAAAAGAAACTCGCAATTCACAGAAAAACGCAACTTATTTGACAATTTATGCTTTGTTTCAGGTTTAAGTTCTCAATTACAATTAACGCTTTCACTGAGCAAATGCGCCAGAGCCGTGCCAGAAGCGGAGCCCGAGGGCTTTTTCCAGATAGTTTCAATATATCGACAAAATTGAAATGGTAAATTGGCCACCGTTACGATTATAAAAGCTGACGTTTCGCGCGTTAGCCCTTCGTCGGAGCGAATAGAGGAATTGTGGGTTGTGTGTACTTTTAAAGGCAGAAAATGGAGCTACGTGATTGGTGGGAACATGGCAACGAGAAAAACACGAATAAAATAGTGGAATGAAAAGCGTTCGTTGATACCTGTGGGATTTAGACTGCCGGTTTGAAAGATGAGCTTTTGTTCAAGAGTTTTACGGCTTTCCGTGCTAACTAAGTGTAAGGAAAGACCGCAAATTTCAATATGTTGCTTAGAATGATTAGGTAAATTAAAATGTCTAGCGACTGGTTTCGATGTTTCCTTGTCATTCCTCTCCACGTCGCGAAGGTGTTCTCGGAATCGGTCACCTTTTTCCAGATAGGCTCACTTCGAGCCGACCACACCCACACGTCAGCTTTCATGGCAGTTCTGATCTACTAATACGTCTGATAACTTATTTAATATCTTATTCCTCTACTGTATAAGCATTTCTTCTAACTCGGGAAAAGCGAGGCAGACAGGGAAACGGAGAAGGCGCAGAAGAACGACCTATGAAAAAATCATGGCATATTTTTACTCTATTCGCCCGTTATTTATACTCTACTTAGTAAAGTTGAATAATAAAATCGCAATACTTTACTTTATTTTTCTAGAGCTAACACTGACAAAATACGTTTATTCTTGACACTGTCAAAAGAGAATGTGGTGGAACACTGCGTGGCACTCTCAAATTGTATTCACGACCTAATCCCGTGTCAATTCGCCTATGCATCGGTTCTCCTTTTTTGGTTAACTTTTCGTGAAGAAAAAGCCTTTAGGTCATAGCGTGTCGAGAAGATCCAACTGGACTAACCTGGCTGCAAGGCGCTATCAAATGCTGGCGTCAAAAAATATTTTATTAACAGTTTCTTTCTGTTGTGTTTCGTATAACGTAAGTATTGGCGAGGTGAGCTTAAAATCCATATTTCCATACACAACCATTCCCAACCTATTCCAATTGAAGAGCAAGAGCTTGAGCCATCAGTCTGTCCGTCAACGGAGCTTTATCCTTTTTTGCTTTCTTTTCGGCGATAAGACACCTGGGGAAAAATAGAATAAAAAAAGCAGACACACGAAGAGTAAACAACATAAACTATTAATAATAATCTTTATCATTATAAAAATTATAATTATTAAAAACTGGAGAATTGGATGCCGCAATTCAAGAGTTTTCATTGGCTTAGCCATCATAGGTCATGAGCCACTAAACCATGCGCGAGTTAAAGTGTATTTGTATATTGAAACCTTCCATTCGTTCATACAAATTAAAGTTAGGAAGATTTCTCTATATTTCGGAGCATTTTTGAAAACACAGTTATTCCCCTCGCGCTTGTTGGATATGAGATGATTATAGGCATCTCGGCCCTTCACACGCGGTTTCCCCGCGCTTCAAGCAGTTGTCTTGTTTTTACTTCGAGGTCTCCTTGGTTTCCCGTGATATTTTCCTTGCCACGACTGGTTGTAAGGATTGCTTTGGTTTTGGCTTTACGACACTCAATGAGAAAGCTATCTATAATTATGACAATAATCAACCCTTTATGACCGAACATCAGTATGCATTTTCTCCACACTGTGCTCTTCACATTTCCTATGCTACTGTCAAAGAGAATTTCATCGACAATCAGGAATGTCTTAAATAAGTGATCAAATCGTTTAAGTCGTGACAGGTGCTTGGATATCGGATCGTTTCTGGTACCGATTTGAACAAACACAAACGAAAGACAGGCCTGGAGATTTGTTATAGGCATTTTGGAATCTGTCCATGGTCTTGGAAACCGGTAAAATACTTTCTCCTGTTTTGATATACATAACGACATGTCACTTCTCAATTATAAAACAGCTGATAAATTAGTTGAACAAGTACTATGAATACCTGGCAAGTTGGTGATCCTCTTTTCGCTGTGAGTGCATGGCAGCATTTATCAAGAACAACTCGTACACATCTCGCTATAACAAAGACAAGGACAGAAACGCGAGCACAATTAAAAAACATATCCGGAAGAAACTCATGCAAAGAAAGCCTCGACTTTATGAAGCTTAAATTAAGCCTCGATTTAATGTATTCGACCCCTTCCTTGGCTCGCGTCTAAGTGTGAACAGTCATGAGATACTTCAGTAAATAGAAAAAAAATTACCAATGACCGGTCAGCTCATTTATTTTTCTTTCTTTTTTTTTTTTTTTTTTTTTTTGATCACGTTACAAAAAGAAAACCATATTTTATTCTCAAGGTTTTGGTGATAGACTATTTCGAGTCTCTCTAAACGTTTACAGACCCAAAAAACATTCTCATAATTCAGTTTTACCCTTTACACCCTAATATCAGTATGCAAGTTTTCCATTTTTTTTTTCTAAGTATATTTCCTAGGGTGCTTACAAGGGGATTGTCTTTTCGATTAAGAGCTTCTTGGGTTCGTGATCATTTCCTTTACTCTCTCGACCTTAATGTTTAATTCAGGGACGATAATGTCGGGAGAAATCAGATGTTTGTCCCTCTTAGGGGTGACTGATCTACACAATGAGTGAAGAGATTAGTAACCCGCACCTGAGCTCTACTTGAACCTACAAGATCCACTTTATAACGAAGAGGTTTCAAAATAGTCACAGCCTTGTCGAAGTTTCCCTAAAAAAAAATAAGGTGAATACGCGTTTTCACATGATTTCACGCAAAATAAAATATTTACTCTGATAAATGATAATTACAAACTCACTTTATCAGCTTCCACAAATGCCTCGCAGATTGCGAGACCCACTACACGTGATATTTCACAGTTGGGGCCTGAGCCTTCCCTAAAGTGGAGACATCAAATGCACCGCTGTTAGGCTTGCTTTTGGGCGAATCTTCAGTTGACCCTCTGCTAAACTTTTCCAATTTTTTAACAAAGCCCAAATTCCTATCCAGGCCTCTTACGGAGTGCCAGGGTAAATATAATTCGAACTCTTCAGGACACTTTTCACAGCTTCTAGAATGGGAGACTACTTTCTGATCGTAGCGAACAGCTTTCAGAATCCCTTTAGCCATCAATGAAAATAGAACCCATACCTCACAAATTTTCTCAAGGAATCCAACAGCTTCATCGTCAAAGCCTCATTCTTTGCACCAAGTGTGGCCATAAGCATGTGACTGTCATTGAATGCCTTCAGACACCATAAAAAGAATTGCGTTACTTTCAGTTGTCATCATATGAAAAAACAAAGCAACAGCGCTGGCTCTCTTATTCAGTCCACTTACCAGAAAATGCTCTTCGGCGTGGCTTTCCCAATACTGACAAAGTTGTTGCCACCTGTCACCAACATCGACTCCTGCAAAAACAACACTTGATCGTCCTTCCGTTTCTTTAATATTATTCATTTCGTTTGTTGTGTTCCTTGCTTCCAGAAACAATTGCAAAACATTTCAAATTTATAAAAAGGTAGGAGATGCCTGTAGACAGTGCCTAACAGCATTTCGTACCTTACATCACGTCTATAAAAACCATAAGGTATAATGTTTCTGTTGCAGTGCAACTGAAGTGCACGACGCAGATCTTACTCAAACACAATACCCTCATCAATTTAAAAACTAAAACAAGTTACAGAAATGAAAGCAATAGACCTATGTCTTAAAATAATTAAAGAATACTACTCCAAACAACAAACAATACCACTACATCCAGACAAGGATACCTAAAAAGTTACATGATTAAGTGTCTTATGTTGAACAAACGCCTGCAGTTATCGGTCACTCGGGTTACTACTACTACTAATTTGAATATATCGACAAAGTTGAAATGGTAAATTGGCACCTCCGCCAATGAAATCTATAGCACAACTTGCACTTATTGTAAAAAGATTTACATCGGCAAAACAGGCAGAAGACTAGGCGACCGATTCCGAGAACACCTTCGCGACGTGGAAAGGGTGAAAGGAATGACAAGGACACATCGAAACCAGTCGCTAGATATTTTTAATTTACCTAATCATTCTAAGCAACATATGGCAATCTGCGGTCTTCCCTTACACTTAGGTAGCACGGAAAGCGGTAAAACTCTTGAACACAAGCTCATCTTTCAAACCGGCAGTCTAAATCCCACAGGTATCAACGAACGCTTTTCATTCCACTAATTTATTCGTGTTTTTCTCGTTGCCATGTTCCCACCAATAACGTAGCTCCATTTTCTGCCTTTAAACACGACGGCGCGCTATAAAAGGAGCCTTGGGTCCCACTGGACCATTTATCAATCTATCCTCGTATGATGTAGAACTCTTAGAGTCAAGTCAGCTTGAGCTACAGCTACTCCAAAGCAGTGAACAGCGGGCGCATTCCTCAAAATTGTTTTATGTCTTCATCACAATACAAGAATTTTTGAGATTTGTATTTCCTTTCTCTTTATTTGTGGCGGTAAATTTGAGATCGAAGTCAGTGTTTTGCACGTTACCTCATGCCACCATGCTGGTGGAAGTAAACAATAGATATCTCATTAGCTCCTTTTGTTCGTCTACCAGCATTTAAATTTGACCCGCACACGTCAACGGTGAGTGACAAATGAGTCTAGGTCCTCCCAGGGAAGACTCCCTTATTTAGCGCGCCTTCGTGTTTAAAAGCAAACACAACCCACAATTCCTCTATTCGCTCCGACGAAGGGCTAACGCTCGAAACGTCAGCTTTTGTAATGGTAACGGTGTCCAATTTACCATTTCAACTTTGTTGATATATTCAAATTATTTCCTTACCCCCACCGACGCAGCCCCAAACAGTTTCTTTAGAAACTATCAGCCTTTACTCTTACTAACATTAGAGATAGTAATTCCCCATTGACACATTTTTATAAACTACAGAGGAGAAGGGTTGAAAAGGTAATGGCACACCGATAAATGAGATTTAGAAGTGGCGATAAATATATCTTATTGGACATTTTGGTGTGTAGTGTCGCTGAGTATTTTTAACGAGTTGCGCCGGATTTGGAAGAGCATGTAAGGCAAGTCAAAATACAAACAACGAGGAAAAATACTCAGCAATACTACCCAACAAAAAGTCTACTAAGAGATTTATTATCCAACACGCCAAATTGGTATTTGAGTGCGAGCGAATTTCGGGGATATTTCTGGAGTATAAATATCGCATGATATTTGTATGCGTTTCGCGCGTTATTTGTACTCTGCGAAGCACAGTTGGATAATAATAGACAATAATAGTTTTAATTACCAGACAGGACTTCAGCGGCAAATAAATTAACCAACCTTCCAGTTGCACTCGATACAACAAAGATGATCCATCCGTCAAAGGAAAAACGTTACTAGCCTTAAATCTTGGTAACATCTGTGAATAAGAAAATGAAAGTCGTCACGCACACATAAGGATGTCATGACGTAAAAGGTCACTAGCCCATTTCCGAATTACCCTTGGCCTCTTTTTCAAAAGGAGGCCTGGTGCTCAACCATTCCTGTGAAAATGAGTTTAATTTGCATGTGAGTGAAAACTTATTATCATATGAAAGGATAAGCACCAGGACTCGTTTTGAAAATGAGGCAAAGGGTAATTCGGAAATGAGCTATTCACATGTAAATTTACCTCCGAATCGTAGATATCCAGGGCTGCTTCGTACTCTCCCTAGGGGGATGAGGAATTACATGGTTAAATTCATAACGTAAAAAAATTAAACACAAAAAGAATTGCGGATGAAACCACTTCAGGGGGTACAAGTTTCTGTTCTCTTATCTTTTTAACCTGCCTGTTTTGAGGGATTTTGGTGTCACATAGTTTTGATACATTTGACAGTTGTCGGTACATACTTAAGCTGAATAAGGAGCACAATGGCTTAGCTGCGTCGTTGCTGTACTTTGCGACGGCGATTAGCAGTGTAAATTATTTTTTTTATTATGTCTTTTTATTTTTTTGAATGGTCTGCAAAAAGGGTGGCTTTAGTATAGAGCGCCCCAGCGAACTTAGAGACTTAGAAGCTCAGCTTTTAGGAATTGTCTGCAAAGATGTGGAAATCGAGCCCCAACTCCAAGACACGACAGGAGAGAAATTAAATAGTGGTTCCAACATAGTGCAAGATGCAAGGCTAGACATTCATGCTCGTGGTTTCTGGGAACACAATCGATCTGCATTTTTCGATATTCGACTTTGTCATCCAAACGCTGAATCGTACAGAAATCTGAAACAGCAGCAGATTTACCGCATGCATGAGAATGAGAAGAAGCGTCCCTACTCCAGACGTGTTCTAGACATCGAACAGGGTTCATTTACGCCGCTTGTGTTTACTTCGAATGGCGGGAAGGGCCAAGAATGTTTGAGATATCACAGTCGCCTTGCAGAACTCATTGCAGACAAGAAAAGAGAACACTATTCAAAGACAATTTCCTGGATCAGGGCAAAAACTTCGTTTGCATCATTAAGATCCGCCCTAATCTGCCTAAGAGGATTCAGAACAATTAGAAGGCCTTAATTGGATTTTACTAATGTAGACCTAGATATTGAAAGTTCAGAGACTGCCATTTGATAGCTAGTTTCTTTGTTTTTAGATAATTTGTTAGTCAATATTTTCATGTATTTTTCGATTTTTTAAGGATTTTATCTTAATTTGTTTGTAAATATTTTTGATGGTTAGAGTGAAATATCGCTATCATAGTGTATATCCTCTAGTTTTTCTTACATTTTTATTAGACATTTTAACACATTTTTTTCGATTTTCAAGCATTTTATCATAATTTTTGCTCTAATTTTTGTGATTATGGTGAATAAAATTATTATTATTTTTATTATTATTATTAGTACTATTATTATTACTATTACTATTATTATTATCGTTATTATTATTATTATTATTATTATTATTATTGTTATTATTATTATTAGCTGGGCCGCGTGCCCGAATATCATTATAATTGTGTCTTCAACTGAATTGTGGATACAAAATGTGATCATATTCACATCGTTCCTACGAAGCAACGTATTTAACAACTCACTGCTCAGATTTGTTACAATTGCTTTGATTACCTCTTGTTTCTATCAGCATTTTACTTTCATCGGAAAAAAAATTCATAATTCACCTTTGGAAAGTGTCACGTCAAACCTGAGATTGGTCTTTACCAGCAAATGTTGACTGATAGCATACCTTTTCAATATGATACAAAGCCCAGTGCCAGAAATTGTGGCAAGTTAATGACTCACAAGGCTGGCAGGTGTAGAAAAAAGCTCTGTTAGTCGTAGTGAACTGAATACTGACTCAAAGGTCGTAAAGGCTGAGATACACTAGGGAACTCGTCGCTGCGTACAATTCTTACTATTGCACCAAAATTTTGAAGAGACAAACACTTCTTTAAAAAAAAATAAAACAATTAAAACAATTATAATGATAATAATAATAGTAATAATAATAATAGTAATAATAGTAATACTAATAATTATAATACATAAAATAACAATGATCTTCATTTGCCCATTAAAACTAGAAAAAAGGATAATATCAGAAAAATCAACTAACAAGGGTAGTTCTTGAAAATTATGTATGTACAAGATAAAACTGTCTTGTTAATAACTAATAAGAACAGTTTTCAATTCTAAACTTCTACAAAACAAGAAATGCTTCTTTATACATGATAACAATAATAATAATAATGATAATAATAATAATAATAATAATAATAATAATAATAATAATAACAATAATAATAACAATAATAAAATGAAATGCAAAAATTCCTTTCTGGCGTGTCTTCTTTTTAAAGCACTAGACCTAAGTGTTCCAGTCCTGATCAGTAAGCACTAAGGTTATTGAAAAATCTTCACATTTGCAATGGAGTTTATTTACGAAAATCAGTCGCTGGAATAGGGTTAGGGTGCGGGGTTAGGGTTAGGTTTGGGTTTTGAGATCAACTGCAGCGACAAAATTCTTGTCACAGAGACAAGAATTTCACTTAAAATAAACCCTATTCATGTCACAAGCGGCACAATCGTTGCTTCGCGCTGCCTCCGAGACGAGTCGCTGCAGCTTGTAACGGTGCAGTACACATGGAACGATTTGTGGAAAGAACAGACACTGACTTGAGTACTAAAAAAAAAAGGTGGTTGATGCCTTGAAATGAAGCAGTCTAATAAAAATGTATCTGACATACCTTCCAGTTTTCTATGGTTTTACTCATAAATTCAATCCCTTCATCCTGACGGCCTTCCATCTGCAAAACATGAGCCAAAGCATGTGTCGCCCCTGTGTCTTTTGGAATTAACTCCAATCCCTAATAGTAAAAGGAAGGTGCATAAACACCCAGATATTAGATGCCATAGACTCTTGCACAAAACAGCGACGAAAGCTGAAAACAATGTATTGATATGGAGCCTACGACAAGTCGTGAAGTTACTTCACTCTTGATTTAGTTGTTGATGTTGCACTTTTGTTCTGCATTGCTTTGTTTCGTTATCTTTGAGCGCACTTGTTTTTCGTTTCTCTTTCTGACGAACGGTTAATGCTCAAGACGTCATCCTTGGAATCTCTTTTTCGAAGGCCAATTTGCACGTCATTATCGACTCAGTTGTCGGTTTTTTTGTACTTCTTTTGTTTTTTATTTCTTTTTTAAATTTTTCTGTTCAGTTGTTTCTTTTTTGCCTTCTTTCGTTTGTTTGTTTGTTTTGTACTTATTTAACCAATTAAGCTCCGTTACAGTTAAGTACATTCTGCGGAGGTCAAAATAGAAGTCAAAAGTCACGAAGGAAATAAGCACGTTAGACAAGCGCCAGCCTCCCATTCTCCTACTGATACCACATCCCCAACCTTGATTTCTGTTTTCACTGATGCAGTTTTGGACAAAATTAAGAAAAAGTGATATCACGGTGGCCTCATGGTTAGTGCGCTCGACTCCGGATCGAGTGATCCAGGTTTGAACCCTGGCCTGGGGCATTTGTTGTGTTCTTGGGCAAAACACTATACAATCATAATGTCTCACCCAAGTGTTTAAATACAGCTTTAGGTACCAAAGAATTTCATTTTGGGGGAAACCCTCCGATGGACTAGCATCCCATCCAGGGAGAGTAGAAATACTTCTAGTCACTTCATGCTACGGAAACCGGGATAAGGCGCCCGGCTGATGGGCCACTTGGCTCGTGAACAGACATTACCAAATGTGAATCCACCCCCCCCCCCTCCCCCCAAGTTTTCACTCTTTTTTTTTTTTTAAACTTACCTTACGAGCTTGTTTCTCTGCCTCTCTGTAGAAGTTTGTTTCTTCCAGACCAAAGGCATGTAAGCCAAAGAGATACCTGTACTGAGTTGATGCATGTATAAATGCTTTTGTACTTATAATACATGTAACGTAAGTATACGTAAACTGTACCATCAGTTGAGTTTAATATGTGAGTAGATAAGGCAGGCACAATCAGCAGCTCTAATAGCAGAGCTCTAAATTAAGTAGCGCACTGACGAAACCTCCATAAGTAATAAAATACAGTAACCTAACAAACTGACAAAATTTGGTCGAGGCGCCTGCGTCCATCCATGGCTTTCTGAAATGATTTCGCGACATTACACGCTCTGGTGCATACCATTTCAAAGTCCTGATATGCTTAACCATGGTCCAAATGAACATTTCATGTTTTATTCCAACAGGCTATTAAATTTCAAACAAAACTGATCTACGGCAGAAACTAGGGAAATTCACTTATATAACAAATTTGACGATGACTATTAATCACTTTGGAAAGTTCTCAGCATTGGTCACCACATATAAATTGCATCAACTCATTACAATATACATTATATTTATTATCGAATAACTCTTTTTTTAATATTATATATACATAATTCTTTTTATATTTTCTCTGTCAATCACTTTCTCATGAGCCTCTGGCTCGGGAGATCTGGGCAACCACTCCCTGTGTAATTGACCTTAAATAAATTACTAAAATTACTTACTAAATGTCGCCAATATTACAAAACTAGCCATTACTGTACCCATATAATGGTGTTTCTTGCTTCCAATGTGGAAAGACCCTTGCCACACTGTCTCTGACCCTCTCCTTGGGACCATAAAATGTACTGTAGTCAGAGAGCATCTTCAATGCTAGTATGTCTGTAGGGTACACCATCACAATGTCATCCCAAATGTCTTGTGCTTTAGGGACATTTCTACAACAATGTAATTAAAGGTGTCATGAGCAGCAAGACGTGGGGGGATACTTGAACACTCACCTGAAAAGTTCTGCTCTAATTCATGTCGATATGTATGATGGAAAGCAAGAGTTAATTAGGCACAATGAAACACAAGATACTATATATTTAAATTATTTGATTGCCCATGTAGATTTGCCAACTCGAGGAACTAGACGAGACAAAACTAGTGAAAGATAAGGGGGAAGGGAGCTATTGGATGATAGAAATTGACTGAAAAATTCTCCTCAAAGGAATTGATTTTCAGCTCAAGCAAACAGGAACTTTGGGTTACAACTGACTGATTTAGTTTATGTGCCAGTTCTCACATCATGGATGTGATCGCAGGGGGCTTTAAATTAAACCTTTGATTCAAAACCACTCACACAGGCTGATCAAACTTTTACACCCCTTAACTTACTCCCTTCAAAACCACTCACACAGGCTGACCAAACTTTTACACCCCTTAACTTACTCCCTTCAAAACCACAAAACCACTCATACAGGCTGACCAAACTTTTACACCCCTTAACTTACTCCCTTTAAAACCACCCACACAGGCTGGCCAGACTTTTACACCCCTTAACTTACTCCCTTAAAAACCACTCACACAGGCTGACCAAACTTTTACACCCCTTAACTTACTCCCTTCAAAACCACAAAACCACTCACACAGGCTGACCAAACTTTTACACCCCTTAACTTACTCCCTTTAAAACCACTCAGAACCACTCACACAGGCTGACCAAACTTTTACACCCCTTAACTTACTCCCTTCAAAACCACTCAAAACCACTCAAAACCACTCACACAGGCTGACCAAACCTTTACACCCCTTAACTTACTCCCTTCCAACTTTGAACAACAAAAAGAAAGGTATTATCATACACTCTGAAAGCAGCAACCACCAAAAGTTTCTGAACCCTCGAAAATAGGTTTGAAAACTTAACAAATGCTCCTACTGATTAAAGAAATATCTGTAGGTGATCCATATAATAAATTCCCTCGTTTTTCTCTCCCTCAATAAATCCTGGTAAGTTAAAACTTGCAAACGTTTCACCAGAGGTAACCCAAGCTCAAATAATCAGCCTTGGTACTTTTATCTACTAAATATGCAACTGTTGTTCTGACATGGTAATTTGGTTATATCAACTAAGTTGAAGAGGTAAATTGGCCACCATAAAGAGTTAAAAGCTGAGGTTTTGAGCATTAGCCATTCACTCTGACTAGAGGCTAATGCTCAAAATGTTGGCTTTTCAACTCTTTATGGTGGCAAATTTACAGCTTCAACTTATTTGATACAAACAAATTACCTTGTTAGCTCCACCGACTCAGCACCACAATTTCTTTAGAAACTTACTTATTTGTTCTGACACATGTTAACTATGAGGATTTGAACAAGACTGAACCCCTGTCAGTATAGTTTTGACCAAAAACTCTGAATTAGTTTTCAAGAAAAACATGTTTAGCATGCTTTTGAGCTTATTAATTTGACTCCCCCGCATTTTCTGATCTGATTTATAACTGTTCACTTCACTTTTTGTCCTTCCGCTCTCCCCTCTTTATAATCTTTAACATAGCTGGGCTTAACCTTATGTCCTTAAACAGTGTATCTTACCCAGCGGCCAACTCTTTTGCAGCACTGAGATGTAGCGTTTCCCTGTGGGTAAGTTCAGTTTTTGTAGCATGGAAGGGAGCAGCATCAGAATGCTTCATATCAAAAAGACAGGTGGATGCCAAGACATGACCCATAACTGTATGTGATGAATCAAGACAGAGACTACAGATCAATGTGGGAGCAGCATCAGAATGCTTCAAATCAAAAAGACAGGTGGATGCCAAGACATGACCCATAACTGTATGTAATGAGTCAAGACAGAGACTACTGGTCAATGTGGGAGGTTTCTTGTGCCAAACTATCAATGAAACTAAATATCATTAATTCTAAAAAATAAATTCACGTAACAAAAGTGTATAAGGAGAATGATAACTGCTTCTTCATTGTTGTCTAGTTTTTTGTTTCTAATTTGTTGCAGACTCACTTGGCTGCACCTTTCTTTTCACATAGATTAATGATCTGCTCTGCCCATTAAGGAAAGAAAAATTTCTGCTGACATACAATTTTCAAAGAATTTCCAAGGCTTTGGCTGCACCTCGTATAACAACACAGATCAAGACCATGCAAAGCAACATAACCCTTGAAGGACCTGGTACAGAGTTGGCCAATCCTAACATTCATTTGACTGTGTACTATTTTAATACATGATCTACTCATCATAAAAAATATATATAATTTATCCAGGTTTTGTAACAATTGAACTCACACTTGAAAATGCAGTCTAGTCAAACATGAATGAATAGTTTATCATTGCCCATTGAGAAATTGTCTGTTGAAGTGGCTGGTTGAATGCATGCCGACTTTCTTGTTTTGATTTTGCATGGGAGGTCTTTAAAACATAGAAATTTATTGAGTCTCAAACACTGAATGACATGTGAATGACTATTTCAAATAATAATAATAAAATTGTGCTTGAAAATGAATTTACCAAAGTCAGGATCTGCTTGCAACATCCTAGTTATTGAGTTCTGCAGACCACCAACACTGTCATCTTCAAGATGAGCTACAACCTTAAAAACAAAACATCAGCCCAAAAAACTAGATATAGCAGTTGGGAAAACAAAATGAATAATCAATGTAACAAAGTCAACCAATGGTAGATCAGAATAAAAAACTTGGTATCTTTGTTTAGTGGGCATAATGTGACACAATAGCTAACTGTACAGAACATTCATTTTAGTACAAGTATATCTGGGTGGGTAACAAGGTCTACTACAATTATTAACACAGAACTTTACAACATAGCTGCCTCAATATAAATCTTTACCTGTGTGAGAGAAGCATCAAACATTTTGGCAGCTTCATTACTTGTTGTTGACAGTGGAAGACCTTCTTTCCTCCATGCCTACAAAACATACAGGTTAAACGTCAGTGCACTTGCAGAAAGGTCCTCTGCACAAGTAGCTTATTCTTGATGGGATCACTCAATTATTGGTAGTATTGGTAGGGTCTCTCTACTCTCGATGGTAACCCACTTCCCATCCCCCTCCTTTCAACCACAGAGAAAATAAGAGAAACCCTGAGAACAATATTACATGTTAAGTCAATTCTCAATTATTCAGACTTTTTCTCTGGTCCCAATTTTTTTATGAATATTTATTAGTCATGATAAAGATCTGTAGCCACATTCTTTTTAAAATCACAGCATTCTTCTTTAAGACAAATTACTTCAACATTTTAGGCTAATGTAAAAAACATTTTTCTTTAATTTTGATAGTTATTTACACATGTGTAGTCAGGTATTCAAGTAGGACAGTGAAGAAGATGTAGACCATAATTATCTTTTACAAAACAATTTGTAAATGTTTTGTTTTAGGATTAAATATCGTTTTCTTACTTTGATCCGTTTTGTTCCTCATTAATATTTATATTCTTAATTATTCAGGCCTTTGATTATCTGGATTATTTTGTCCAGTCCCAATAAGTCTGGTTAATCAAGGTTCAACTGCACTTGTTATTTGTCATTTCCTTATTTATTTATTTACCTCCTTAGTTATTTATTTATTCATCTGTCTATTTATTCATTTATCATTTACTTATTTATTCACTTTTTATTACTCAATTTACTATTTAAGGTTTTGCTTATTATGCGCGTGTAAACTAGTTTAGTGTAAATTTAAAATTAACTTAACAGTTTAGTCTTATTACAAATTATGTTAGGATGTTCTTAAATTCAAATTGGATTTGATTAATGTAAATATAGATTTTAGATTCAATACCTCCTAGTATAGTTCTTACTGTTTTAGGAGCACCCCCATTAAAGATTAAAGATTTAAGACCCCTTCCAGGATTCTACCCTATGTCCTCCTTCACAACCCTTCTACACAAAAGTAATGGCTCCATATTAGAGGCCGACCATTTAACTTTTGAAGGGGGTGGGTGATTTTGAAAAAAAAATTTCCTGCAAGCACTTGTTGGAAGAAAACAATTACATGCAGCCCAAATGTTTCAGAAAAAGTGTACCAAAAAATCGGAAAAAAAATATCCTGCAGAGCAGATTGCTAGAAAAAAGAAAATCTTGATGACCAGAAATCATCCACCCCCACCCCCCTCCTCAAAAGTCAAATGGTTGGTCCCTTAGTGAACTTTCTCAGAAACCCATTTCATGAGCAAAACCATCTCATTGCCAATGACATGCTCAGCTCATTAGGATCCAGTAAAGTACCCTTGAGATTAGGAAAATGTCATCTGCCTCAGCCAATCAGCATTAAGCAAATATTTCTGGAATATTCTACACCTCATCATACATAGAACTTTAAAATGCTAAATAGTGCACGATATTAATCAAAATTATGACTATAATTAACTCCTGTCAAATGAACCTTCTGCACATATAGTGTAAGGGGTCAATAAAAACTTATTTCTAATTTGTCACTGTAGAATGTTTCGTGTAAGTCATGTACATTTCATGTTGTCTTACATGATTTAAAGGGTGCACAGAAAGGCAGGTAGGCATATTGGATTATTAAATTCGTTTCGTTGTGGTTCAATCCGTGTCCATCGAGTGGTATCTTCTTCGAGAACTCTACATGTATAGTCACTATTTTTTCTTCCATCAGTGGCATTTCTCAAACTAAAAGGGCATGGGCATTTGGTGTGTCACACATTTATACCCCATTCGAATCTTTTTTGCAGGGATGAAGGAAGGACTGCATTATCATATTTCTAACAAAGACTTATAAGTACAGAAAAAATACTTTAGCAAAAGAAACATTAGGAAATTTATACTAAGACCCCCGTGTATCGTTGATTTATTTTTTTCTGGCTGTCCTACGTGGGCCTATTTAAGGTTGAAACAAAATTGTCAAAATTTTCAACACTTCATATTATAAATTACTTATGACTGAGTTTGGTCGAGCCATAGTTAGTAGAGGGGTACTGGCCAGTCCCCCTCTACTAACTATGGCCGGGCCAGACGGACCGGATATCTGGCCTAAGACCCAGCGAGGTTCGTAAGTCATGACCTCGTGCCAAATTTTTCCCGTCCGGCGCGATCAAACTCAGTCAATAAGTACACATTACCTCAACATCTCTCCAATGAGTGTGTAGGTATGACATGTTTCTCGCTAGTACGACTGAACGCAAAATCAAATCCGGTCCAGTTGATCAAGGCGATTAAACCCTTCCTTGGCAATAAACCAAAGCCCTACATCTCCAACTGCGTACACAGAGCTGCATTTGAGGATGCTCCAATAAAGATATTCTTGGTGGTTTCCCAAATTTTTGCTAAGAAAGTCTCTTGAATCTTCACAGAGTTTTCGTTTACACGAGTAAGACTATTTTTTGGGGGATAACTTTCTGAAGGAACCTAGATACCAGGCTCAATTAGGTAACCACGCTTTTTGATGACATGTAATAACTTTTCACTCACCACCCCCGACTGGTTGAACTGTAGTTGGAGGGGGACAGGGAAGGAGACATTTTTGTTACTTGCGCAGGAAGAAAACAATGGAAAGTTATCTATTACCTTTTTTTTATAATTTTTGCGGGAAAAACAAATGGCAAGCTAACTATTACCTTTTTACCTCATGGTATGACGTGAGTCATGCTATGAGGTATAAGGTTTGGGGACGAAATTCAATAAAAAATCACTCACTCACTTTGTTAGACATTAAACCGGGATTTAAACACTTTTTCTCCCCCTCCCAGACAAGTTTCCCTGTTCAAAGTCACAGTGTACGTACACTTGGGGGGGTGGTACAGAGGTGAGAATATGCTGAACTACTTTGGACAAATTTAAAATGGCGTCCAGTCCCTTGAAGCGTGATACTTTTATTTTATTCCAAACTTGATCAAAACATACCTTTGTGGAGCAAAAACTGAAAAGGAAATATGCAACAGAATACTCGACTGCAGAAAAATGGGCGCCTGAGTCCTAAAAGTGGCGATAACATGAACGGATTCGTGCGTGAAGACCTAAACACCGCGAATATGAAGTAAGCTGAAAGCTTACTGCAAATGGGTTAGCGTAAAATTTCGTAGATTTTATCTTGTTCCACCCACGACCATGAGAACCTCGCTATGGGGCCTCTCGAGACTTTTGGGAACAAAGTGATAGTTGGATGGAGGTTTAGTGTTAATTTTGGTAAACCGTGAAGAGCCCCAGCTAAGAGGATATCGTATAGACGACGACCAATCGACTGACGACAAAAAGAAAGCAGTATGTTGAAATAAGCGGTTTATCATCTGGGACAGAAGGTAACCCCTCTTCCTCTTATTGTATGGCATTAAGTGTAGAACTTGCAACATATAATTATAATAATTTAAAAATAAGCACCCTTTAAGATTTGGCCATCCGTTCGGAAAGTGTTCGGAAAATGTCACATGTGAAAGCACATCGTCTTCTAGGTGAGGTGAGTTCTGGTGTTCGCCATATTTTGCATGCGATGACACATACAAGCTGATTTAATCTGTGCAGAAATGACTTTAGTCAGTCTAACATCAGAACTTGCTATGGAACTGCTGAGTACATTAAGAATGATTTAAATTATACTGAAATTACATAGTATATAGATTTAATGTAAATAATGTGGAAATTACTGTAACAGTTCTTAGCCATCCAGTTCCAAATATTCATGTGGTTGGTATCTATCGGTCAAAAACTGTTAGAATTTCACAGTTGATTGAGGCTCTTACTCATCTCCATAAGTCAGTATTAACAAAACCCACAATTCCTACTCTATTACTTGGAGATTTTAATATTAACTTGATGCAGGAAACTGTGGAACAAAAAGCTCTCAGAGCATTTCTAATCACAAACAGAGGCTACACACAGTTGATTAACCAGTATACCACTGACTTCCGTACACAAATAGATCACATTTATACAAATGTACCACAACATGTGCAATCTGCTGGTACACTGGAGTCATACTATAGTGATCACAAGCCTATATACATTTTTCTTCAACCTGTGTAAATATAATGTAGTTTATGTAGATAACTTTGCCTAAACACCTGAACCACGGTGATACAACAATTAATGTAAGACCTATAAGACTAGAACTGAAAAGGTACTTTTTTATAAAGAAAAGGAAAAACAAAAATACTAGATACCATGCATACATATTGCTATCATTTGCATAATAAAATACAGAGATTTGAGAAGCAAATTCATACATATGTCTAAGAAAATGCATCTTTGGGTGTAAGGATGGAAAACTACTACATTATTTCCAAAAAACCACTGAAAATGACAAATCCAACCTCAAGCACAACACAGAACAAGGTAAGTTATTAACTTCCATTTGCAGGCGAGGCATAAGGGAAGAAAAGGGGAGAGCATCCAAAATAATACAACCAGATGATTAAATATGTTAAGTTAAGTTACCTTGTAACCCATTATTTTTCTGTGTTATAGACATCTGTATTTCCTACTCTCAACAACTGATGCTCAAGAATGGAAACAACATCGACTCTGGAGTATCTGCAACCACAATGATTATGCAAGTAATAAAAACAAGATGGTAACAATGCACTTGGTGTTGCTATGTCTATAAATCAGGTTACAGCTGCAATAAATTGAAACACTTCATTAGGAAATGGCAAGACCACAAGTAATCAAGTACTTACTTCATGCAAATGTGACAACAACAGATAGCTATACGAATTTTCCTAAAAACTCCACGATCCCCAACTGTTAATCTTCTCTGAAGACAGAAAGAAGAAAAGGAACATTACTGCCCACAACTATATCAATTACTATCTCAACAGCGTATAATTACAAAGTTGGAAACTCATTTTACAACTCCAGCTATTACTGCACAGGTGTACCCACAAAAAAAACTTTAGTAGACCTCAACATCTCCTTGGAAATGAATGGGCCTTGGAATATGAATATACATGGTGATTCCATGTTGCGGACATTACATTCAGAGACTTAACATTCTAAACCCCAACTTAAATATCAAAATGTTCAACAAGGGTGTTAAAACATATCTAGAAAATACCTTTAGTGTGCCCTTTACACCAAATAAAAATATGCTTTAGTGAGCTCTCAAGACCTTGAAGGTATGAGTTGAACAAAGTGTGTTGCGGACATTTCATTTCAAACAATCACTTTTTAAAGTAACGTTCTTTAAAGAGATTTTTTTTGTGAATCTTTAACCTTGAGCAGAAAATAATTATGCTTTCAAAACATGGCAATAATTAAATTTTTCACCTATCAAAAGAAAACTCTTTGAAACATCGTTCGAATGATCTACAAACAAAAGTTTTGAGTTGAGGACATTACATTTTTGGGAACATATTTTTTATCGTTTCACTTTCCAAAGAAAGCTAGATGTTACGTCAAGGGCGCCAAAAATTCATACCATGAGGTTGCTCTAAGGAGCCTTTGATTTTGTGTAATTTTCGCGGGAAATAATATTACCTTCTCTCGCTACACCCCGTACATTTACGAATCTTCTGCCTTTGGCTGAACTTACGCTTTCTTCGTTAATTCTAAACATTACTCATGGTTAAATGGAACCAAAGGGAACCTCAAACCTTGGAAATACTTGCTTTCTGAATAGTCTCTTGGAAGGTCTGCTCTCAGTGACATGTTTTTCCGAAGGGCTCGCTAGAGTGCAGCACAATCGCAAGAAGTGCACCTCATCCAAAAACATAAACTAGTGGCAAGACACAGGCATGCTACCCATGCGGGAGTTATTTTTTTGGATGTGTGGGTTGAAATGGGACGCTTAGTAAGTAATTCTGGTGTCAGAATAATTGTTGGTAATAATAAACTGCATTGACACCACGCTTCCAGCAGTACCCTCCACAGCCCTAATTTGAACTCATCACGCAACGCTCTCTCTAACGTTACGGGACGAGACCACATAACGAACTGCTCGTAGGCTATAATAATGCTCACTGCCGCCTCTTCATCAGAGACAAAACCGCAATCATTATTCTGGCCGTAAAGGGCCACAATCAGTCATTCCGTTTGGTTTTTCCGGGCAGAAAGATGCAAAATAGGCGTTACATTGCACTTTTTAATTGGCTTAAAGCAATCTGGTGGACATAGCCTGGGAACGAGGATGAGTTTTGGCATTGAGTGTCAGTCAAGCTTTAAATGCTGGGCCGATAACCAAGCTCGCTACATTTTAAACTTATCTTTCGAGCGAACTTGAATATATTTATTTAAAGCACAAACCTGGTACTGTAAATCACTTCTATTGTTATCGTACTGATGAAAACAAGAACCCTAGGGAACGGTAAAAGTTCATTGTCGTATGTCACCTTTGGCGATTGGATCTATTAATAGATTAATATAGGAGTGTATAGCGGACGAAAGAAATACACTTTTCTGACAAAAAAAAAACTTTTGGAAATCACTGCCACGTACCTTAGCTTTCAATCAGTCAAAAAACTTGCGGTGCATAAAATGCCTTCAGTGATATATCGTTCTGGGGCAGAAAAAACTTCTGAGGTTTGTTATTAGATGTAAGCAGAAGAAGTCCTTATAAACAAAGTCATCGCGTTCACATGCAAATTTTTATTGAGCGACCCCGCATTTCCTCTAGCAATTTTAGTATTTCCAAATTTAGCAAAATCTCCGTCTCTCTGAGACGGAGATTTAGCTAAAACAGCAACGCCTTCAATTCGAACCAATTCAATTCAATCCGCTGAACCGCAGGTCCGGCCAGAATAGGCTCCGTGTAGCCTCTTCAACAGATAGTCGCCTCAAAATATTTTTCCATATAATTTTGCAGTGGAAAGCTCTGTTTTATCTCCGACATCCTCTGGACAAGGATTTTTTCCGGTCTCCGTTCTTCGAACAAGTGAAAATAGACTGAGCGAAGAAAAAGAGTACCGTTTTTCAAAGCATAACAACGCTTGCTTCATAATTGGTTGTTGCCTACCTGGACTTTGCCCTGTGCGCGCCAATGAGCAATTGGTTCATGCTTTAGCGTGCACTATCGAGTTATGGAGCACACGGGAAGTTTGGAGAGCACGAAAGAAGCGTAACAATTGCCCGAGGCGATAGCCGAGGGCAACTCTAGCTTCTTGAGTGCTCTTTAAACTTCCCACGTGCTCCATAACTCGATAGTGCACCACTGAAAGCATGAACCAATTGTTTTAGAACATAGCCGCTGGAATTGTGCATCAAATCCGACGCGAAAAACGAACAACAATATCAGTTGAGGCGAATCGTGACGGTGCTGATACCGAGTCTCCTTTTCCTTTGTTTTTCTCTTTTTCTGCCTCATTTAAGAACTCTAGCCCAAGGGAAAAGGTCGAAACATTGTCTTCGTTTTCGGACTAGAAGGGCGAGTTTCTGTTTGTACCTATTATTGTCGCGAAATATATTATTTTCCCCCGCGCTAACAATGGCCGCTCGCGCGAAAAAAAAATTCCTGGCGAAGTCGGATCTGCTGACGCTATCAGCGTGCACTATCGGGATTTTGAGCACGCTTACGAATAATGAATTTGATTGCTCGACTCTGCTAGCTATGTTCTAAATACGTGATAAAGTGCAGGTTGTTTACAGGGAATTGACACGCAATGGGGTAAAGTCATAGGTAGCTAAGAGCGAATTTTATTGGTAGAAAACGTCTGAGCACGTGAGAGTTGCGTGGAAAATTGACCCACTATACTATTATGTTCCTTGTCAAATATTTTTCTGTAAAGCAGAATTATGTCATAAAAGTTACGTTATTTACTGGAAAATGGCATTTCACCTGAGAAAGTCTAGTCCATATTGGCGATTAAAAAGTAAACACGCAATTGTAGCGGGAAAGTGTCGTTTAAACAATATTTAATTCGTGGAGAACTTTTAAAAGCAAAAGAACGGATATTTAACATGGCAGTCGACGCAAAAAATAAATATAACTTGGTGGTCTTTTCAACGTTTCCAAAAAGAGCAGTCACGGGGCAAAAAAACAAGATCATCAATCCAAATTAATTTAACACAAACATGCACGTTTTAACTTGCAAGTGGTAGAAAAAATTCCCTGACGACCTTTCTAATCCCGACAGATCATAGCGATAGTCCTCACGAAGGACAGCCATTACACTGGGTAGATGTGCTCATAATTCTTGTAGATATCACATTTACCTTGTTCTTTCAGCGAAATTAAAAATGGAATTCATGTATAGCAATGAAATATCCCTCAGTCGAGAAAACGAAATAAAGTAAGCGCAGAACTGCGTCAACACTTAGTAAACCTCACCTTTTCTTTAATTATTCTTCGACTTCAAATGCGCGAAATTACGAGAGCACTAGTTTAACGGCCATCTCGTTATGTCATTCTTAATTCGACTCTGTAAGCGCGGGATTTCAGATGCTCTAGTTAAACGACCATATCATTTTATCATTCTTCGAATCCAGGAAGGCTTGAATGCAGGACCGCTGGTTTAAATGTCCTCTCTTTTAACATTATTTTTCGACATTGGGATCGCGGGAGCAATCCATTCTTAACAGTCAATGGCGGCCGGGTGTTTTGAAGTTGCTCCCATCAACAACTCAAGCAATATTTGATTCAAAATTTTTCTCATGTTCCACTCAGTCCCTTTTAGAACAAAGAATAACCATAGTCGTACGTTGATCTCCACTACACCGCTTTCGCAACAAGACTAATACGTTTCCTTGATCCTCGAACCGCTCTCCCCAAGTCACGCGTTGATTCGCTGAAATTTGAAGACCTGTCAAACCACAAAAAATACTACAGTCTGATTGGTTTGTGATACACCAAAAAATTGCGCCAATCACATTGCTTTGAGATACACCAAAACAAAGATGCGCCGATCAGATTACTTAGAGATACTCCAAATTGCGCTGATCAGGTTACACTACACCAAAATTAATACACCAATCTATACGTTAACGTAGAGTTTGTTTTTTTTTTTTCTAAAGTAACTCAAAAAGGTCACGCAAGCAAGCAAAGGCCTGGGCACAAATTCAGTAGGCTTGGCTACTGAGTTGAGCATGGTTTCTAAGCCCATCAGAAAGTGATCCCAAAACATTTTCGCGTAGCGATTATACACTGAGCCCGCTATACTTCTGGTCAGAATCGGGAAAAAAGTAGCAAAATCATGCAGAGTAATGCACTACGTTCGTCATATTCGTTAGTCACGTAGTCTGAAATGTTTGATGGCTCGCAATCTGGTTAAGTCTCCCTCGATGTAGCAATTAAGTTGATTCCTCACTAAAGAAAAAATATATATATTAATTATCTTTTTTCAACATTTCTTAAAAGTTCTCCAGCAATGTCGAAAAAATACAGTAAAAAAGATAGATCACAGTGGATATTTAAACTAATTAATGAACTAGGCTCTAAATTAGTTATCCAGTTAGTAAAATAATTACAAATGTTTTCTTTGCTAATTAATTATTTACAATATTTTCCTCACAGGCGGCGCGAACAGCGCACAGGCTACAGCAGCCCGGAGTAAGAGGCCGCTTGTAAAGGTTTAAAAATTAACAGGTTTAAGGTAAGTTGATAATTAAGACTTATGGCGTAGCAAAGGCGGGGAAAAAGGAAAGATCTTCATCGCTGTTGATTGAGCACAAGGCATTTTTGAAAGACCAAAAGTTTTCCTTCGTATCAAGGTCACTCCCAAAGATTCTAACCTGGACATCTCTTTTTATCAGGTTGATGATTTGATTAGGACTAAAGAGAGAACACCAGAAGGTAGCACGGTTTCTATTAAACCAGCACCAGTACATTATAGTTGCTTTTAGGTAGTTTGAAAGGGAAGTGCCCGTGGAGTGATGATTAGTGGAGAAGGGGAAGTAGAGAGACAGAAAAGGGAGATTCAAGTAGGGTGGTGAAATTAGGGGAGAAATAATTCCAGATTTTCACTACCCTGTGGCATTCTAAGAAACAATGTTCGATCATTTCATGCTTATCACATATTGCGCGCGCATATGTCGCTATTTGTGTAGCCCCAGGATTTTAACTGACATCGAACTCGAATTACTCAATGAATCAATAACCAAATAATATCATTTTCTTGTTCTCAATTACCTTTAGCCTAGATTTGCGCCACACCCAGGCTCAACGGTTGATGGGACGGCCTACAGCGGACTCCCAAAAACCAGAGGACGTGGGTCAGTGCAGGGTGAACGGGATCGAGGAGTAAGAGATAAAGATTCTTGCTGGTCAGGAGGTCGGGAAAGGTACCGGCCTTTTGATGCAGAGAGCGAAAATTATTCAGGTAGATTCGATAAGAGTTAGAGGAGGAAGCTGAGCAGAGGTAAGAGTTGCTAGGGAAGCAGAAACGAGGATCAAGTGCAGTAAGTTTGTGACCTAAGAAATAGCGAGCTAAGTAAAGCCATTTATTGAGTCAGTTTGCTAGACATAACGTCTCGTAGTCACGTTCGACGCACTAAAAACTATTATAAAACGAACACAAGAATTGTAAAAACGTGTAAAATGGTATATAAAAAGTCACTTGTAAAAATGTAGCGGAATTCCAAATCGATTTCGATCAATTACGATCCTCATGAGTAGTACTCCGCCATGTTTAAAATACTCATAAATAATTGTTCATATAAGTGACTCTGAAATGTCCACACTTCTTCCAGGCTTCATGTAAGCGGTCATGAAGCCTGGAAGAAGTGTGGACATTTCAGAGTCACTTATATGAACAATTATTTATGAGTATTTTAAACATGGCGGAGTACTACTGATGAGGATCGTAATTGATCGAAATCGATTTGGAATTCCGCTACATTTTTACAAGTGACTTTTTATATACCATTTTACACGTTTTTACAATTCTTGTGTTCGTTTTATAATAGTTTTTAGTGCGTCGAACGTGACTACGAGACGTTATGTCTAGCAAACTGACTCAATTATCGAACACGTTCCTGGCCTCGGCCCACAAAAAAAAAAAAAAAAGATTTCATCACAATAAAGCCATTTACAAGTGCCAAAATTATCCCAGAGGCTAGAAAAGGTAAAGAGGCGTAGACTAGCGCATTTGACTATAAAGTAAACGATGTTGAGGCCTGCAGATGTTGGGGGCGCACAACAACGGTCACGGCTAACATTTTTCATTTTGCCTTTACAGATAAATGGCCAAACGGGTGTCTCAAATTTATCATGCACCCGCCAATGGGGTGGAGGAATAACTTTGGCAACATGCCACAGGCGGCTGGTACCTAAAACATTTACAATTAGAGCTCTACCCAGAAAAGAAAGACCTCTTTGCTTCCAAAGACTTAAGACTGTGCTAAGTTTGTCAAGCCTAGCACGCCAATTATCATGATCGACACTGACTAGGCCGTTAGAAAAGAATACCCCTAAGATTCTCATCTTACCCATTTTATACCGAAAGGGGAATCTCTCCTCTTTCACCATCTTCCAAGCCACATAGCTTCGGTCTTGGAAGTGTTCAATTTGGCACCCGAATCTTGTTCAAATTTGTACACTACCCTAAAAAGGTACACAATTCGTATCGTGGGCATATTGAAAAACTTTTTATTGAAGGCCTCCAGCTTCAATAGAAAGCTTCAAAAGATTTACATTTACAGATCTGAGTAGCTAGAACTTCCGCAACTAAAACATACAAAACAGGGGAGAGGGGGCAACCCTGTCTAACACCCCTCTGAAGAAAAACAGGGGTGGGGACAAGGAGCCGTTAAAAATAATTCGGGAAGAGGCTTTAGAATAAAGAAGGTTGACCCAGCCACAGAAGGAGGGGCCAAAACCAAACTTCTGCAGAACGCGCATCATAAATTCGTGATTGACACGATCCAAGGCTTTTTCTTGGTCTACAAAAACGAGGATAGCAGGTTCATCTGTCTTACTTATCATATAGAGGGTATCGCGGAACAGCCAAATTGGAAAAAATAGTGCGGCCGATAACGCCACATGTTTGGTCGTGGTACAATGGTACTCATCACTTTCTTTAGTCGATTTGTGATAACCTTAGACGCTAGTTTATAATCCGAATTCAGAAGGGAGATCGGACGCCAGTTTTTCACAAGGCGTTGATCGTCTTTTTTATGAACTAGGCGTAGGAGGCCCTCGTACTGGCTATCTGCGAGGGAGCCAGCAAGAAAGGCCTCGTTTAAAAGAGAGAGGGAGGAATCGCCTAGATCATTCCAAAAAAATAAATAGAACTCTGTTCGAAGGCCATCAGAACCAGTTGACTAATCGGGCTGGAGACCTTCCAATGCAGCAAATGCTTCATTTTTAGAGAAAGGGCCTTCGCATAAATTACGCTCAAAATCCCTCCGTGAAAACTCGAGGTCGTCAATTATTTCAGTTTGGATTTGCGTATTGATAGGATCCTTGATGAATAAATTCGTATAAAAATTGGTTAAAATGTTTTCAAGATCATTTTCTGAATTTTTGAGAATACCGTTCTCGTCAAAGAGAGATTCCAATTTATTCGTGTCCGCTCGTTTTGTTCTCCAGACGGAAGAAATAGCATGTTGGTTTCTCGCCTTCGTAGAACCATTGTGCTCGGGAGCGGACTTTAATTAGCTCCTCCGGCTGCTTTCGAGATTAGAGAGGACGATTGGCTTTCCAAGTCGCTAATTACATCTGGGTTATTTAAGCGATTAGAATGTAAAGCGTTTTTAGCACGGATTGAATGGTTAGTAATTAGGATTTTTTTCGCATTTGCTGTTCTCTGTCTACGAATACAGTATGAAATACTTGTTTTGCGGATTTCAATTTGTAGAGCATCCCACCATTCGCGAAGGGAGGCGAATTCGGGGATTTCAAGCTTAAAGTTGTTAATCGATTTTGACATAATGTTTTTAAATTCTACATCTGACGATAAAGAGCTGTTGAATTCCAAATTCTAGAACCGTGGTTAGAAGGGTTAGTCGTTAGTTCAATTTTTACAAAGTCATGGTCGGATAGTACGTATACGCATGGAAGAATATTACATTGCGTTACTGGGGTCATAGTTAATAGAGGGGACTCTATTAACTATGCTGGGGTTGACCCTTTGGCGATAATGAAGCGGTCAATTCTAGATGCCTGCGTATGGTCTTTTTTAGACCAGGTGGCAGTTACTTTGCGCGGGTTGTTTTTGAGCCAAATATCTGTTAGTGAGAAATCAGCACAAAGGGCCGGATTAGTCATATATTAACCATACTTACAACCACATGCTAAGGTCTTACTCCACTGTTGATCGGATCAGCAGGACCTTCTAAGCATTCAAGTTTTGTCTTTAGACTGGTGGCAGTATTACAGGCTTGAAAGCATTCATAGTTACCTCACACCTGTCCAGAAACTAACGAGTCACAATGAAATTCTCCAAGCTGATAACTGGCTCTGTAGTCCCCGCCATTTTAATTCTCCCAGCAACCTATGCGCCGCTAACTAGTTTCCATGCTTCGAAGTTAAGAGCGGGACAACATTTTAGGGTTTCTCTCGCCAAGTACGCCCATGTTATCTGCTATTACGGAAAAATTCCCTTTAATTTACCTCGAATTTACCATTTCTTTCCGCAATGCAAGCAGGTAACCAGTCAATAGACACAAGGCGGAATTTTTCGGTGGGTACGGATCAGAAAGAATGCAGGCCATACTGATAATCTACTCCACGAGGGAAAAGCACGTGCGTGGTGTTTTCATTGAAGCGGTCGTCCACTTTAAGTTTCAGAGTGAATTTTTTTAAAGCTCTTTGATGATTTTTTTTTCTACAGATAAAGTTCTCTGTATACTTTTCAGCAGGCTCGCGTGCGTGTTGTTCTCACGTGCACTTAATTTGGTCATGGGACAAAACTTAAGTTACGTGATCAAATATTTCTGGCAGCCATGTTTGCTGTAAAGGGCTTTTTTTGGCTCAGAAGTATTTCATGTGTGTTTTGATCATCAAACTGACGAAAGAGAAATGTACAAAAAGTTCATCAAAGTCTCAGGATGGATGAATATTACGCCTTTAGTAGGTTCATCGAGCTACAAAGTTCAAATGTTTTCAGTTGGTCGAATATTATGGTGGAAGTAGCTAGTACAGATCAATAAGTTTATGCTGGAGAAATGACCCACTTTTGTCATTCTTTTACTCTGGGTAAGTTAAGAGGATAAAATTTAGCTTCAGTTAAGTTTAGTTCACTTTTGATAATGTTATTTATACTGCGGCTCCAGGTATAAGTGAGTGGCAAGAATTGAGCCTTTCTTCAGGATACCTTTCTGTCGTTTTATCTTGATGATCTGGTACTGTAGGTGTTATGTGATTCAATATTTATTATATCCTGATGATATTACACAGTTTCAACCCTTTTTATCAACTTTTTTATCAATAAATACAGGACAGAAATTTTGTTGAAACAGATAGCTTTGGAGAGAGTTCCATATAACCCCATACATTTATGCAATCTTTTCATAAAGACTAAATATAGAGGTTTCTTTCCAACACTCTATGCATAGTTAATGTATGGGGTTATATGGAAGTCTTGCTAATAGCTGTTTTTGTAAGAAGATGGAAGAGTATACATTGTCGTATATCCGACATCAGGATTTTCTTCATGTAGGAGCTACCCATGCCAGCATAGGGGTTAGACAGGTGCATGACTATTTTCATATGGGATTTCTATGTATATGGAAGCCATTGCCCACCTCACAATAACAATAATTAAACTCATACCGCCGCCTCGTTAGCCCAACAGATAGTGCGCTGGACTGTTGTGCGGGAGGTCGAGGGTTTGAGTCCCGGCTGGACCAACACTCAATGCAAGGTCTTAAAATAATTGAGAAGAATTTGTTACCTTTCTATGACATCAAGAAATGGTTAGATATTCTAGTCTTCCTGGATAGGGACGAATAAATGGAGGTCCCGTCTCCTACAGGGTTGGGGGTAGGAGACGTTAATTTCCGATGCACGAGATTACTTTGTGGTGGAAGTCCTCCCTTAGGGTGGGATGGGTGGGTATTTGGGGGATGGGTGGGAAGGTGAGATTGTTACATGGACTGAAATAGCTGCCAGAGGCGCCTGATATGCTGACGTCCAATCTCAGCCTTAACAACAATATCTAATAAGCGCTATTGATCAGCACATGTAAATACGCGCTATATAAATTGTTAAATTATAAATTATAATTATAAACCCTAATAATGTTGTGTAACCAATAGCGACTTATTCTGTAAATCACCTGTTAGTGAAATTGATATTCTCAATAAAGATTATTATCATCGACTAAAGGCGACTTAAGGCGACTTAAAGTCCCAGAGTAGGCCTTCGATTAAAGTCATTAGATGCAGAGGCTAAAACTTCAGTTTCGCCGGATTGTATGTTGTTTCCACCATGCGACGTGACGCCTGCAAGTAGTCAAGAGGTAAGATAGTTGTTGATGTAAACCAAAAACCAGGATAATTTGTAGAAATAACGGCAAGGGCAAACAATAACAATGCTTAACTTACCAAGTTTACTTGCTAAGTGAACTTACCAGTCTTGGACACGTACAGAATTTCCCAAGCGTTGTTTCAACTAATTTTATAGCTGATCTTTTTCCTCCTTCTCCTTCCTATGGTTTGCAAGCCACGCTTCATCCGCTAAGGGTTCATCCGCATAAGGTTCTCGCGAGTTAGCTCTTGGTAGCGACTCGTCGAGTGCCAAAACATAATCGCTCGTGCTCGCTTCAACTTCGATTGGATATTCTTCGTTTCCGCTGCTATATAGGTTGCTTTCTGTTTCGGAAGCACTCTCCATGGAGGACATTGCTTGGTCGGTTTGTATACGATGATAGCAACTTTCATTGGTAGCCTCGTATTCGTACCTTTGTAGTAAACACGGGAGCCACGGCAACAAGCGTTCCTGAATCTACGTCATTTATGAGCGCGTACCTTCTCGATCAGCGGAAGGGATGTACCAAATAAAAATAGGATTAAAAAGATCATAAAAAAAAACGCGTTTTGTTCAAATCGAAAAATTTTTCGCAAAAGTTCCTTTTTTAATGTGGACTTTTGAATGACAGAATAAAAAATTTTGTGACAGGGGCACTTTAAACGATGTCATTGCTGTTATAGAGCGAAAAAAATCGGCGTCGCCGTCTTACTAAAAAATACACAATCTTAAGTACTTTGGTTTTGGCGACAACGATGGGACTCGTCCCAGTCTTACTCTTACAGTGCCCTCCCCGTCGTAGCTCCCCGTCCTGGTTTCTTAAGGTCCCTACTATTGCGTGAAGCTTTTGTCTCAACGTCAAATGTTCAGTGAAATCCGGCCGAATCGTGGCACATAAAACACGCAAGTTTTTTTTTCTTTTTTTTTTTTTTACAAGACAAGAAGGGCAAGACAAGAACAAGAAAATTTCTGACAGCGCCTTAAAACTTGGCTGCTGTGACTGATGTGGCCTTCCACTCAACGCATCGGAAAGAATATTAGAGCAAGCTCATAGTTCAGTTCATCCGAAGGGCGGCCGGTGTAATTTCTGAGGCTTGCTTGCTTGCAATGACTGGAGATCACCATGATGAGCTTGCCCCGGCCCCATACACCTCAGCGTGATCGCAGTCGCTCTGAAATCGTCAAGATTTATATGAATTTTAACCTTAATACCAGCTTGGATATATTTCTAAGTTTAATTTCACTGTTTTGTTTCACTTGTTTTGTTCTGTTTTGTTTTTAAACACGAAACTACATATGCTAGACGAGTGTTAGCTGTGTTCGCTTTTCATTACCCCAAGTAAGTTCACAATCTAACTGAGCACTAAAACCTTCGATACTCAAGTTGTCCATTTGGTTTTTTCTTTAAGGATTTTTGTTTTTGCACGCATTACATTATCACAGATTACCGCGATTAGCATGTCTACAAACCTTTCATTGGTTCTTCTGTTACTACCTGCCTGCTCATATATTCCGAAATTTCTCTTTTACCGGAATGAACAACCGCTGGGCACAGTACAAATTGGCAGATGGCGTGAGCTCCAAGCTCTATACTCTGCACGCCCTTTCAGCCAATGAAAGCGCGCATTGTATCTGAACTTTATTATGATTACAAATACTACCCATATTTTTCAGCATACTTTTCGGAAAATACAAGGGGCAGTAGTTTTACTTTCCAATTCTCGTTTTCCCATAGTTTCATAGCATCGATATTTATGGTATGCCCACTTTGAATAAATGCTTCCGATAAGTGAATCAGTCATAAACTGCGTATGCTTACTTTCATGAGAACTAATTTTTATTATTTGGATCTCCATACTCAGATTTCCATACTTCAATTTTTTTCTTGATATAACATCTGTGAGGTAACTTGTCATGGGAATAGTTTTCCACAGGGTAAAGTGTATGTCTCACACACGTACAAGGAAGTCCTTTTCCTTATCGACTTTATAATCAACTTATGTTTTACTTTTATTAGCCCTTTTCTCAGACAAGGTTGGATGGTGGACAAGGAGAGTTTCAACTTAGCGAGGTGTCTCCAAATATAGGTAACCCCAACTCCCCCCTCCCCCTGTCCGCTTTAATCTGTCATTTTGTCAAAGTTTGGATTCTTCGTTTCTCCCTCTGCCATCATTCTCCTCTTTTCGTGTTTTTAAACCTAAAACGTCGCAAAATTGGCCCGCAAGTTTGAGCAAATTTGAATTATTTCCATCGCAAGCTCATGATATTCACGAACAATATACTGGAGAACATTCTTTATTAATAGCTTTGCACTAAGTTTCTAGTATCAACTACAATGTAGCAACAGCTTTGAATGAAAGTTAACTTGGTAATATGACGTAACAACCTTGTGTTTGTGTATCTAACGACAAATTTCTTAATGATGAATGTAAGTAACGTCCCACTACAGGTCGATATTGCTGCAATTACATGAAACCCTTGTGACACTTATCCGTCATTTCAAGATCTTATAAGAGACTTTTTTCCAAAGGTTTCTAGCTCATTTTAAGAGCCCGTGGTCGTTTGCAATTGGTTAATTAGTCTCTACAGGAATGCAGAATTCAACAGAAAGACCGTAGGTCAAACAGACACCTTTTTAAGTTGATGGGCAACGATATCTTTCTGTTTAAACACAACCAATATATGAAAGTCATATATCTGAACTGCAGTTATAGAAACGTATTCGGGCACGATTCTCGCAGTAATTAAGGAGCACTATTTAAGCAGTTGTGAAAATCAGACCTGAAAAAAATGTAATTTCTGACGTTTGAGTGACATGGGAACGAATTAGTCAGAAATTGATATTCTGAATGCCGACAGGCAGGGATACCGCAACAGCTGGCACCAATTACAGCGGGCCCGGTAAACTCACTTATCCCACCCCGGGATGTATTGTCGTGTGTGGGAAATTAACGTCTCCTACCCCTGCAGAAGACAAGACCTCCATTTATTCGTCTCCGTCCAGGAAGACTCGAATATCTAACCATTTCTCGATGTTATAGAAAGGTAGAAAATTCTTCTCAATTATTTTAAGACCTTGAGCGTTGGTCCGGTCGGGGCTCGAACCCTCGACCTCCCGCACAACAGTCCAGCACACTATCCATTGGGTAACTGGGCGGCGGTCATTCTAGTTCGGTCAGTCTTGGGTTTGACCACTTTCTTTTTTCTTATTTAACGTAATTTAGTTTTGCAATTCTTTGTAATAAATCCCTGCTTTCATTGAATTTTCTGTGCGATTAGTAATGTACTGAACTAGGTTTATTTTAAATACCTTTTCTTCGGGGTACAGTGCTGCTGCATTAGATGAGGAATACGTTTCCACGTATTTTTTGACCACTCCTAAAGAGTGTTTTTTTTTTAGTGCTTTTTCGTATCTGGCGTAGCACAGGCTATTTTTTATAGCCCTTTAATTTCAGTAAATCCTTCTAGAACATTGCAGATTCTAGTAGTAGGATGCGTGTAGTACAAGGCTGGCTGACTCATCCTAAATAAACTTTCACATTGAATATCTCGCCTGAGTGCAGTCAGAATCTCAGGCCTGTACAAGACTCGAACCACTGACGTCTCCGATACTAGTACAGTGCTCTACCAAATTAGCTCACAAGCCAACTGGGAGCAGGTCATCAAATTACTCGTATCGCAGAGGTAAGTGGTTCGAATCCCGCACAGGCCTGAATATTTTCAGGTCTGATTTTCACTATTGCTCAAAGTGCACATGTTTCGAAACTTTTCTCCTCTATTTTTATTTGTTATTATTAAAATTTAGATATTACTTGATCGAATTCAGGTATTAGAACCTTCATGGAAGCGCTTTAATAGATTTCCCGCCGGCTCAAAGTTGAGCACTTTTCCCAAAAATGTGCGACAATTCCCCCACAGCCAAAATTCTTCTGTGACGTCATCAGTTGTGTAGATTGCACCCGGGAAAACGGCGGATAGGTGAACTCGAAGAGTCTCCGGGAAATATTGTGTAGCTAGTGGCCCGGGGTTAGTCAGCTGCACCAATTCAAGTCAAACCCCGAGCATATCAATGCATCTTTTTCCTTCTAATGAAATTTTAAAAAGGAAATGGACGAAATTCGTCCATAAACATTGGCCAGGTTTTAAGCCATCGAAGACCTCAGTGTTGTGTTCTGGGCATTTCGCGCCAGACAGCTTTTGTCGAAAGATCAACATCAGAGATCAGCCGAGCGTTCGAAGGCTTGAGAAGGGAGCATTCCCAACTATCGATGTCTCAGTCAGGCAAGAGAATGGCCCAGATAGAGGACGGAGGAGGGTAGGTTCCACTCGAATAACTTTTAATCAATCGCAATCGACATATCTACTGACCATGTTTACTTTGATGAATTTGATCTTAATATTACCGCTCTTATTTAATAATCTGTATACAAATTTATCATTTTTTTTCAGGGGTTTAGAGAGGTCTTAAACAACACAATTGTTCTCCTTCACCGACTGTAAAACTTGGGTAGTGATCATTACTTGTTGGAAATATTTGTTCTGATTTTGTTTGCTTGACATTCAGTTGGCATTACGATGTGAGGGAAAAAGCATTCTGCATTGTCAGCTTATATTTGACTAAATATTGCCAAGATTATTTGTTGGCAAAACTACAAAAAAAGAACGTATTATTAGATGCAAAACTGCAAATCATGAGGATGGAAATGCAAACAGACACCATTTTGTTAATATTTTTTTATTTAATTAGTTGCTGAACAAGATTCCATGCAGTAGACACAAAATAAACTTGCTGAAAATGAACCTCCGGCAAAGAAAAAGACCTACACTTGCAGCAAATGCAAAAAAACAGGACATCGACGTAACCACTGCCCCACACTAATGGATGCCTAACATGGAAAGAGCATGAATAATTGTCATCATTGCAAATTTTTGAGCACTAGGCAACTTAATGCAGTAAATGGTTTGAACCCGGGGGTAACATGTGAAGGTGTAGTCTGATCGTCCGGGTGAGTGTAGTCCTGAGAAGGACTGTTGTCGGTGGTAGTGACTGACGTTTCGACAACCTGTGCGAAAGTCATCATCAGACTCAAGTGAATGATTGTTGTCAGTAGAATGTTGTTATTCCATTTCGTGTGAAATGATCGGTTGGTTTTGCCGTGATGTTATTGGCTGTAAGACTCAAGTGACGTAAGTCGGTCGTGATTGGTCTGTTTCGATCTGTCGGTAAAGTTAGGTCGTTATTTTTCGGTCGTTTGTGATGTTTACGTCGTGAATGAGTCGTTTGTATGGAGCGGGTAGTTGTTGACATCTGTTTAGGGGAGTCTGTCCTAAGTTAGTAAACCAGCTTTCCAGAGTCATTCGTTGAAAATAGTCAGTGCTGTAGGTTAGGCATTGCGCAGAGTCCCAGTCAATGTTGTGGTTGGTAAGTCGATGGTGTTCAGCAATGCCATTGCTGACATCACCTTTCCTCGTCGCCCGTCTGTGTTCAGTCAGTCGTGTTGTGAGGTTTCTGCCAGTCTCACCGATGTAGGAGGCTTGGCAGTCGGAACAATTGATCTTATAAATCGTTCCCTGTCTGTTCCTCGGTTCGTCTTTGTCTTTAACGTTTGTTAGTAACTGACGTAGTGTGGTGATGGGTTTGTGGGCGACGCGGATATTGAAGGGTAGTAAGATGCGCGAGATGCTTTCAGACATGCCTTTTATGTCCGGTATGGTTGCTGTAGTCGTAGGGGTTGCGGTGTCGTTTGTTTCGGTAGTGGTAGTGGGTCGGTGAGTGTTTAGTCGGATGAAGTCGTTGTTGTAGTTGTTCTTCGTAAAAACACGGCAGAGACTGGCAGAAACCTTACAACAAGACTGACTGAACACAGACGGGCGACGAGGAAAGGTGATGTCAGCAATGGCATTGCTGAACACCATCGACTTACCAACCACAACATTGACTGGGACTCTGCGCAATGCCTAACCTACAGCACTGACTATTTTCAACGACTGACTCTGGAAAGCTGGTTTACTAACTTAGAACAGACTCCCCTAAACAGATGTCAACAACTACCCGCTCCATACAATCGACTCATTCACGACATAAACATCACAAACGACCGAAAAAGAACGACCTAACTTTACCGACAGATCGAAACAGACCAATCACGACCGCCTTACGTCACTTGAGTCTTACAGCCAATAACATTACGGCAAAACCAACCGATCATTTCACACGAAATGGAATAACAACATTCTACTGACAACAATCATTCACTTGACTCTGATGATGACTTCCGCACAGGTTGTCGAAACGTCAGTCACTACCAACGACAACAGTCCTTCTCAGGACTACACTCACCCGGACGATCAGACTACACCTTCACTAGGCAACTTGTTTGATATTGTTTTGAAAAGTTCACATTTAAATGATAGGGTCCCAAAATTTGCAGTTGCTAACCGCGATGTTCTTCTGTGCATTTTTGGCTAGGGCTAGGGGGAGGGGGCACTTGACCCATGTCTAGGTATATGGTGCCATTGGGTTGTTAAAACCCTGAATCTTCCGGTCATCAGGATGTACTGAAAGTAATTGTGTCAACATGCAGTTGTGTTTTAATGCTGATAGGGCAACTTAAAGGTCCTGACAACAATATTGTTCTGAAAAATAACTTGATGCCTTCTAATAAATACAGATAAACATAATACTCAATTAGTCTTGCAGTGGTACCCTGTCAGACCCTAATTAGGACAGCCTCGCTTGAGATTATTTACCTTGTGCAGGGTGGAGGGATTAAAAACCTTACCCTATCCAGTGGTGCATCATGATATAGCCCATATAGGAGAGTAAACTTCCCCCCCCATAAAGGATTTATTGCCGCCTAAATTACTGAGTGTACTAAGCGATTCAAAAATAAGGAGATCATTGTAAAGCAAGTCAATTCAAATTTATTTGTAAAACTCTATTGGAAATATTAGGACAATAATGATCACATTTCAGATCCTTTCTTCTGCTGAAGTATATCCAGTTGCGCTGTGGGACCCATATCCAAATCTGATATTGTGGTAGACACATGCTGGCAATGGCAAACTATTCTCCCAGCCCAAGTAGCTGAAGATCCATCGAACCAGCCACCTGTAGGCTGTAGCTCTAAGAAATCTGTAATAAAGGTTTGAAGACATATTGTGCGAAAATCAACATGATTTGTCTTGCAGATAGAAAAAAAACATCCAGGACAGTCTTGAATACAGAGGATGACAAAAAATTATTTACAAATTGTAAATCTTGCTGTTATGTAAACAAATTGTACTCAGTCGTTTTTTGAGGTGCCACTTTTGCGGCAGCACATTTAATTTAATTTAATAATAAGTTCTTATATAGCGCATTAAAATTGAACTCTATGCGCTTTACAATTACAAAATTAACAAAATTTCAATAAAAATCCTATACATGCAATTCGCTACTCTATCTAAACTAATGAATTATTACGTGTTATACATATGTTTGACAACGTACGATATCAAAAAATCTGGTGGCTTAATTTTTGAAAAGATAAGTTTTCAATAAGCGTTTAAAGGAGTCAACAGATTCGGCGTTTTTTATGCATTCAGGTAGTTGATTCCACAAATACGGTGCGGCGTAGGAGAATGCTCTTTGCCCATACGTTTTAGTTCGAATTGTTGGGACCTCAAGTAGATTCATATTTGATGAACGAAGGTTTCGTGCTGGAATATATCGACTAAGAAGTTCAACAAGATAGGTTGGAGCCATGTCATTTAGTGCTTTGTATGTTATCAACAGTATCTTGAATTGAATTCGTTTTGTGACCGGGAGCCAATGAAGTTTCATAAGTATAGGTGTTATACTGTCTCTTGATTTAGCACCGACTAACAAGCGGGCAGCTGTGTTTTGGATCCGTTGGAATTTTTCGATGTCACAAATCGGTAGACCGTACAATAGGCTATTACAGTAATCAAGTCTCGATGAGATGAAGGCATGTATCAATCTTTCATTTTGCTGCGTCGAGAGGTATTTACGAACGCGACCAATATTTCTGATTGCTAGAGACGACGATTTACAGATGGAATTTATATGCGAGCGTAAGTTCATCACAGAATCAAGCATGACGCCTAGGTCTCGGACAGTATTAGATAAATTAATGATATCATCTCCAATATTGATATTACAGAAAGGAGGATTTTCTGAGAAGCGTGAGAGGAAATGAATGATTTCTGTTTTTGAAGGGTTGCACTGCAATCTGTTTTTCTTGGCCCACTCCATGATTGCATTAACACATGATTTCAATCTTTCAACATTTCGCCATTTCTGTCCCGAAGCAACGGTGTCACCTGTCTCCGGATTGTGCTGTTGGTCAGCGCAAGATAATCTGCATGCTGTGATGCACGATGTCCGTTCAATACTTCCATCAAATGTAAGTTTTCCAAGTGCACAGTCCACTTCCATGCAACACCTAAACTCGCGGGCTGATACCAGCATAGCATCACTGCACTGGTTACAGGAAGACCTGATGAAAAATAAAACCATGGTGAGCTTATCTCGGTCTCAAGTAGAAAAAAATAAAAGCTCATTTTCAGAGTGCAACTGAAAGGCCGCATGCAAGAGCATCACTTAAGTTGGTTGTAATTTCACCATCATGTTTCATTTTAGCTTTAGCGTATACAAACGGGGCACATTAGAGCAAGGTAAGACAAACTTACCACGTACTGGCGGGTTCCGTTTTCTCGAATCTTCGGGATAAAGAGGCAGAAGATGAGCCATCTTCATCCTCGTCTTTCTCTTCTTGTCCGTTGCTGTCACTTTCATCGGAGTTCGCTAAAGGTTCGTCTTGGTAAGCGACTATCTCGCCCATAATATCTGAACTGACTTCTTCAGAACTTGAGAATGATTCTGCATCATCCTCAGATGATGTACAAGAGAACTCTCGATCGCTTTTGATCGGTTTCCGACGTATTTAGCTCGTAATCGACAAGTAGAATAACTCAAAACCACTGCTTGATCACTGGGAACAACATCTTCTTCACAATTGATGACGTGACAGCTCTATTATTCTTCCCCAGGCTCTTGTCCCATATTTTGATGTGTTCTTAAAACCTTGTTTTGTGACTTGCTTTTTTTCGCTGAAATACTTCTCATAACATGTATTTTTGAATGTAAGAAAAAAAAGGGGAGGGGGGGATTTTCGAGTCATGTGCACTTTAAATAGTGCTCTTTATTGCGAGGATCGTGCACAAATACGTTTCTATAACCGCAGTTCAGATATATGAATTTCCTGTATTCGTTGTGTTTGAGTAATTATATTACATCGTTATCGTTTATTGACGGTCAACATCACAGTTACTCCAGGTAAAATACAAGAGAGACTTAATTGTTTATGCGTGCATTTCACAGCGCATCAATGATAGTTTGCACATTTCTAGTTATTACTGTATTGAATGAAAAGGAAGAACCACAAGGATCTAGAATTATAGGTGAACAATTTCCTCTGACGGGATAGCAGACAGCAATTATTTTAACAGCCTTAAGCTTGCTAGCAGGCGCTAGTTTGTGTTTTCAAGCGTGAGATTCAGTGCAGTGAATATTCGGTCGCCATATTGGACGGCTAGAAGATTTGGTACGAGTGACAAGGCGTGGGGAAGGGGGAAAGTGGAGAAAACAAGAAAAACCGCCTGCCCGAAACCCATGATTTCTCTCTTATCACCCCTTATACACTGCGACTTCCCCGACATGTCACGCATTCTTGAAGGAACAATCAAATGGAATAAAATGGAACCTCTTGTCTGAAACTGACAAGCGTGTCAAACAGAACATTTACGAGTAGCGATCGCGGACAGAACGGCGCAGTGATACAACAAATAAAGCGGTAAAAAGGTTGAAATAATCCGCAGAAAATTTGGAAAACGAGGAAGGTAGAATTTGTAAAACCAGGCTGGTCCTTCGATGCGGAAGAACAACTTACATTTTAACGGAAAAATTATTTTTGAACTTCAAAAGAAAAGAAAACAGGGGCCTTGGGTTTCACGACTCAACGAACAAAAGTTGGAAGCTTTAGTTAGTGACCTTGGTGGTTAGTTGACGTATTTATCTAAGTTATCCTACATAACTTGCAATTTATGAGGTCGCACATTAAGAAGCAAATTAAAGCCGCCGCATTTTTCTTGATAGGCTAGTGGAAAATAATGTCATCTTGCCGTCTTAGGATATAAAGTAAGTCCTTGTTATATAAACAATCGTGATCATAACACAGTAATGAAGAGGTCTTTGATTTTGATCTTTATGTATCCTAATGTGCAACTTCAGACAGGTTCCTGGACTCTGCTACTCAGTTACTAACGCACAGTTTTGAAATTTTTTCACACGTATCCTGAATACAAAATAAAAGACTGATTCAACTGGCTTTGGAATCCAAAAGAACGTGTCTCACCCCAGGCCATACAAAATAGAAGTGTTTGAACGTTTGATGATAAGAAATGTTTCGCAATTCGGTTGCAACTTTTTTTGAGGCTTTGCCTCTCTTTGTTCTTGAGAAAAGCTAACGTTCTGAATTCACCCCACTTTGTCCCTAAATGGCCTACATTTATGTGGTAATTTTCGTTCAATAAGAGCACAACTTTAGAAACGAAACTAATTATGGTCCGCGCTAAGAACAGCTTCTTTTATGTCATAACACCACCCAGTGCATTTTCTTTCGGAGTATTAGGAAAAACGTTTAGTCCTAAAAAGTAAACTGAAAGAGTTTGGAATATTTCTTATACCACATATCAGTCGGATAGAGGTAAAAAAGACAACAACGTGACTTTGATTGCATCCTCCGTGCATAACTAATAACCTCTTTTAAAGCTTAGAATAATCTTTGAGCAAATGGGAGGTAATTTTGGCGTCCTTTTGTTTCTTAACGAAAATGTTTCAATCTTACACGATTGAAAATATTAAGGACCTTCTTAAGTAGTGTTTTACTTTCCTCTTCACCGTTTTAAGTCAAAAGTTATGATCTGATATTGAAAGTGGCAATGATGCAAAAAGTAGCCACACGAGGACATAAGTCAACATATCATGATTGCAAGGCATATTTCCATTCTTTAAAAATGAATGTAAACATTTTAAGTTAAGTCGAATTCTTATTTGTCATCAAGATTCAATAGTTTGATCTTACAGTAGTATAAATGAAATGATTATCACGGTTCATACCATTGATAGCTTTTTAATAAGAAGAACGCTGAACAGTTAAAAAGAAGAAACATAATTCCATGAGTTCTAAAGATGGTTCGCGCAGCGGCGAGCTTTCACAATGCGCTCTTAGTGAAAATAGGCCGCTAAAGCCGCTTCAAGTCTCTCTCTAAAAGCATCTCAGTGCATTTCGGCTCAAAGAACTCAATTTCTTCCAAATTTTGCCTATGAATCTTTTATAGTGTAAAAGTAAACGAAACCCTCTTTTCTCTCTTTTTTTTTATATTTTTTGGAACCTAACAAAGTAAACTTTTTACGAGCGGAAATCGCTCTCGGCGCACAAAGGCCCAGCTTTTATTCTCGGCTCAGAGCAAACTTCCAACTTCTTCCTCAAGCGATTTTTTATTCAGACTAACTAAAATACTGTACAGGAGTATGAAAATGTTAAAAAGCTTGAGGTTCATAAACTCAGGAGAGAGGACCTTTCTAAGTTTATGTCGCGCACTACCATAATACTACAGGTTACATTTTCCAATCTGAAATTAAATAACTACAAGTACTATTTTATTCAATACGAAAAATTTAGTAATGAACAGTAGGAAATATTTTGGATAAAATAACATGACTATTTCTCTGTTATCTTAATCTTCCATGATTTATTTTTTCTCCATGCCTGAGTGATAAATTAAACAAGACAGTAGATAGCTTAGAGCAAAGAGTCAGCTTTCTGCGGCTGTATCATTTTTAATGGGCATGGAAATTTTTCTCTGCTAAATGCTGTTGCATGGCATCATGAGGAATAAATGAAGCTTCAAAGTGCTCAATTCAGGCATCAACCTAGGGTTTGCGATATGAATTTTTGTACATAAGCTTTTTGTTCAATTTTGGGTGGCATTTTCGAAATCATTTCACTGTCGTGCTATATGCCTGAAGGGTCAGCCCTCTAACTTGCTTGTGCAAAGACGTAGCAAAGAATTATGAGAGAGGTAATTTTACTCAAATGGCGTATGATTCCATAGTCTTCAACAGGAAAATTTAAATTTAGTGCAGCCAATGCCGCAATGTATGATCTCATATCTTGCTCACCTACCCACGCTGAGTCGAAATATTTCAAATCACTTCCCACATTCAACAATGCGCACTTTGAGTGATCTTGCACGCATCGACGGGTTCATTTCGATCAATAGCATTGACCCGGCCATGGATATTCAAAGGGCAGATAACGCTGCTACGGATGAATGACTAACCAGCCCATAATTTTTGACAAAAATTATTGCACTTTCTTACCGGATCGCGATTTCTGCTGTGGATAGCGTTATCCACTCTAAGAACAACCGGGGCCAGGACTCGTTATTTTACTCATAGCAATATATAACCTTTACAATAAGTTCACAAAATAGTGAGGCAAGAAAATCTCCAAATTAAGTAGTTTGAACTCAGCAAGGAGTGCTTAAAACGTAGCGTCAAAAGGGAGAGAGAAAGATTAAACTTAGGGAAACCGAAATTAACAGGAAACCTAGCCGATGAGAATAGGTCATTTTGGAAAGGTAGTGGGCCATGGGTAACGGGTTGTCCGTGATTGCTTTGAGTACGATAAGAATAAAGTTATTTGGCATCTTGTAGATAAGTTGTGCCCATTATTTTATTTCAAGGGGTCCTTTTTTCTTTTTTGTCTTCATGTTAAAAGAGTTGCAATTAGAAAATCGCCTTTGTGGGTTGTTTACGCGGCATATCAGTTTGGCGAATGATCAAAGAGCCAACACGAGACTTTTCATGGTTTTACTGGACGAATAAAGCTTAAAGATCTCATCTAAAAAGCAATGATCAATTTTCCCGCTTTTTATATCTAATGAGATTGTCTTCAGCTGGTTATTAAAAGGGAACATCCAGCCCTTCAAGTCATACGACTACCCTATACTGATTTGAGCGACTAGTGGCAAAAATTCTATGGGGTGAGTTTGATCAATTTGGCACATCATTAAGGCACATCATTAAGGCACATCATTAAGGCACATCATTAAGGCACATCATTAAGGCACATTATTAAGGCACATCATTTAGGTAAATATCTTTACAAAACGACAAGGAAACAACCACTGCCCATTCAAGGTAAAGCCTCTCACATCGCTTCTCGAGCAACTGAGCAAATTTGTGAGTGAGATAAACACTTGCAAGACCCAAATGAATACAAATTGCCCCTTGAGGCTGTTAAACTAAGGGGATACTTAACAAACACATCTGTATATTTGTTTTTTTTTTATTATTATTATAATTATTATTATAACAATAATTATAATAATATAAATGACTGTGCCTCTCCTAATGAATAAATAATGATGACGAAAGATTATTTTAGTTACAAAGCTTTACTCGAGGGAAAATTAATGCAGTGATTTTCGTGAGGAACGGAAATGTTCCTAGAACTTCTTTAATGAACTTAAGACTTAACACTTTTTTTCGAGAAGGGGGAGTAAAGGAAGTTTCTCATTTGCTTTTTTATTCCCCAGACATCACTCTCTCTATCTTAACTAAGAAATGGAGTCGCCCGACGGGAAGCAAATAATCCATACGGCCAATACCATTTCCATGGCTACTGGTTTTTAAGTGACATTTTCCTTGCTACAATTGTGAATATTTTCAAAACACTCTTTGCTGTCTAATACAAAATCAGCTACTGTTTTTTGAAATGACAAAGTATAGCGTGAATGGATGAACTTTGTACCCAGGCAATACACAGGCAATGCCTAACTGGTTTACGCAGGAGAAACGGGGCGAAGGTGGGGGGGGGGGGGAGGAGAGGGTAAGAGGAAGAGGAGAGAGCAGAAGTTGTGGGGTAAAAACTGCCCCACGATGTTCCAAGGTATGTCCTGCATTTGAATAACCTTGCTTTTGAATACAGTCATTTATATCCATTTTATTATTACCGTTCTGATTATTAATACCTTGTTCCTCTTTCCACGGCTAATATCTAATACGTGCGCCACGTGTTTTCGTTTTGAGCGATTCTCTTACTCGCTGCAGTTGGCGGAAAGCGCAGTTTTTACTGACAAGTGATTTAGCGACTACAGCAATCGATTTGAATGGTTGCCTGGATTTATTGCCACCACTTAATCAAAAAAATAGTTTACATCAAAATTCCGCTACACTTCTACATAATCGCGTTTAAGTTTAACCCTTTATTTCCTAAACATCTTTTACTTGGCAACCTTCATGATGACATAGCGGGTTTTTCAGCGTCCTTTGCTGCACTCACACTTAGGATTAGGCTGGGCCCAAGGACACCCACAAAACCAACACGGGCAGTAACTGATCCCTGAAATGATAGAGAGTAAAGTTAGATAAGCAAGGAAATTGAGGCTATGACAGTTATTAACCTAGGCCGATTGTTTATTTTCGAATACGGGACCGGTTAATTTATACGAACCATTGATGTTTTCTGATAAATTAGTTTTGTTTTTTCTTTCGAACACCACTTTTGAATTTGTGCAATTTACTCAAGTAATTGCGACGGAGTCGCCTTATCTGTAAAAGTATCGCACATACGTTTCTCCATGGCTGTGTCCTCTTTCAACGCTTCACCTAAGGACATTAATAATGACAGACTAGATAAATACGTAGGTGCGTTCTCAAAGATGGTCTCAGATCACAGACTCCACAGAGCAAAAATAGCAATTCAAATCGACGATCCTTTGCCATGGATTACGCTATATTTGAAACAGACTAGAGGAAATGACTAGCCTCGAAAATCCAACATTGCTGACATTGCTGCAAGTAAGCAGACAAAGAGCTTTAGAATTATTTTTATGCTAGAAGTACAGCTTAATCTCTACTCAACTTGTTTCGAGTCGGAGCTAGGGAATACTCTGACTCGTATTTGTTGTTTTTTGGATTTTTCTGGAAATCCCATACATTTCCTTACACGATTTCGCCGCCATTAACTCCTCAATACGCACGCGCGTCCGGAATTTTGACAAAAAATTCTGGCAATGAGTAACAAGGTAATTTTGTCTTATCAACCGAATTGATTATGTAAATTGGCCACCGTGAGGACTTTAAAAGCTGACATTTCGAGCTGATAAAGAAATCTGAGACCACAGGGTGCTCTTAAGAAAAAAAGGAGTTTCTAACCTTACTCCTAATGGTGGTCGGTTCAACGAACTTGTTCTGACTACTAAGACAAAAAGCCATAGGATGTATTTTTTTTAAACCATGCCATGTCAGGAACTCAGTACATGAGTTTGCAACCGACAAGCATTAGACTGTTCAGGGGTGTTCTTGAGGAGAAAGGAATACCGATGGATTATATCTGTTTTGATAAGATCGTGGTCTGCAGGATTTTACCTTCACATTGATATCCATTCCCGCTGAATCCAGGATTACAAGAGCAGTTGTAAGATCCCTCAGTATTTCTACAGTTGGCATTCTCGCTACAATTGTGGTTTTGAACACACTCGTTGATGTCTGAAATGAAATCAGCGGATTGTTAAAAGAAATGGCAAAGCAGGGAAAGTGTTTTAATATTCAGCCAACAGGTACAAATTGTTAAACTTACTCCTCATAATATTAAAGAAAATAATAATAATAGTAATAATAATAATAATAATAATAATAATGATAATACTACTTATAATAATAACAATAATAACAATAATAATCTATCTGGATGTAGTGCATTGGCACAGACTAAGTACCTACAGAGTTACAACAATGCTCTCAAGATCTTATTCTTTGAAGTGCTTAGATCTTTGGAGTAATGATTACTTAAGTTGAACCGTGGTTCCCACAAGTCACACCCAAGCCCTTGTATGAAAATGAGCATGCGACCACCTTCTGAGACATCCCATTATTCGCTGACACAACTCAAGTGAAAGCTAATCGAATCACAGTCATTGACAAGACCAGCAAGCAAGTCAGAGTGATTGAAATGAGCTGTCCATGGCTGGAGAACAGTGAGTCTAAAGATTTTGAGAAGACAACGAAGTACAGTCAACTGAGACTAGAGCTGACGAACCGATACCCTGAGTACAAAGTCAATCAGTATAACATCATGGGGGATGACCTTGGGTGCTGCTCGAAAAAGGTTGAGAGAAATATTAAAGAGCTTGTAGGAGATAAGTGTGAATCAATTATGCACCAAATGCAAAAGGCAACCCTGTCTAGTTCATAACACATCGCCAGAATGTTCAAGTTGAGCGTTCAGACATCTTTAGGAATTTTGGACACCCATTTTGAGAGAAACTTTATCTTGTATTACATATCTTAGGGTTCCCATAAGAAAATGGACAGCTATATGAACGCTGTTTTTCAACTTATGAACAGTTTTATTTTGTAATTAAGACGTCCATAAAGCCTTTAGGATTTAATTGAGTTATTTATATTGTAAGAAATAGACAACTTTTTCGAGAGACATGTTTCGGCATGCTTATGCCATTCTCAATCAATGAGTAACTGAACTTGAGTAATTATATAGCATACAAGTAGATGAATAAAATGTTTACAGTATGATGTAATAAAAAAGAGGGATCACATTTTTTTCCTGGGCAACCGAGCTCGATATGCATTTGTCGTACTCGATTACCATTCCTGCTCGATTAGTTGCCCAGGAACAAAATGTGATCCCAAAAGAGGGTACTAATTACAACCCGCACAAGAAATTTGGCAAACTACCATGGATTATAGAGCATCAGGAGTACGATCTTTAACACTGAACATGTTTTTAAATGCTCTAAAATCCATGGTAGTTTACCAGTTTTCTTGTGCGGGTTGTAATTCCCGTTATATTGGCGAAACTAGTCGCCACTTCTTTACTAGGATAAAGGAGCACACGGAAGCGATAAAATAATTACCAATAACAATAACGTATGATGCACGATCCTCGCAGTAGAGAGCGCTATTTATGCAATAGCGAAAATGAAAAAAATCAGGCCTATACGGGATTCGAACCACTGACATCTGCGATTTTCTTTTTCTTTTGTGGTGGTTGCTTGCTTTTCTTTTTTTGCTTACATAATTGTGTAATTGTTGTCATAAGTTTTTAGTCGGGAAAGAAAGCCAACTGTGTTTTTAGCACAACAGAGCCACGAGAGTCGTTCCTATTTTCTTTGTTTTGACTATCCTCTGCCTCTTTTTGCATTTCAATTGCCGACATTGTCCAAGAATAACAAATTTAGTTCTAATTCAAGTTTTTTCTTGCGCAGGATCAATGCAGAAAGTCCCGAGCGAGTAAGATGGGCCCATTTTGTCCACTGGGTAGCCAATCAGAACACAGGATTCTCTTCATCTTGCCCACGGGCGCTGCGAGCGATTCAATAAAAGAGCATAATATTTAAAATAATATCAGGTTCCCATTTAAAGTGCCCATGAGACGAAAATTGACCATTTTATTTTGGGCTAATTCTTTTACAGAATGTTGAATTGGGTCAAGTTAAATCCCTTTTTGCCATTAAAAACTCAAAAAGAACCTTCGATGACCAATTTGTACCGCTTCAAAGTCGCATAAAAATCGTCCGCCATTGCTGAAAACATGTTCCAGCCGTACAGCAGGAAACGTCATCATGACGTCAAAGGCTCAACAGACTTATGCTTTGCTTTGTCGCAACTCTCTTTGTTCGCTGCAAAGAGAATCACACATAGTACATTTTTGAGAACTGTTTCGTTGTCAGTCGGGAAATGTCGACTTTGTCTGACGATGAATCGTCCCAGAAATTATCTGAAGCTTCTGGGGATAGTTTTGCACCGGCAAACGATGAATTTTGCCATGCGAAGAAAGATAAATAAAGAACGGCACGGACTCCACATTTGGCTTTTGTGGTCACATCGCTTTATCGCCTTCGAATTGTATTTTTGCTTGTTGTGAGGGATTTTCCTTTTTTGTTAGAAATGATCGAGAGATATATAAAAATTGTTTTCGGCAGTGGCTGATTGTGTATCAAGGCGGATATTGGGGGTTTTGTGAAAGCCATTTGTAGCCATTGATGTGTTTGCCCGATGCATTTGGACAATGATCTCATTGACCCTTTCCAGCGTGTTTTTTACTATCGGTGCCTTGAGAGGTTTGAAGTGAACTCTGTTGTTAAGTTGCACTTTGGCCTTATGTTTTTTTCTGTCTTATTCATGATGACTGTGTTGTGTTGCTTTGGTGAGGTTTAATTATGACAATTTTGCAAGTAGCTCTGAAGGGCGGGAGAAGACTGAACCGGTTGCATTCAGTTTGCTATGAAACGGTAGTGGTTCTTTGTTTTGTCCGTGAAAGGTGTAACGGAGGCGCTTTGGTCTTGCGAATAAATCTGGCAAAACTTGGCCTGATTTCACATTCATTTGTCACGGGTGTTGGGATGAATTTAGGACCCTTTGATAGCACGCTGACTTGGCTGTCAGAGGGTTGATAGTTTGAGAGGATTTTAAAGAAATTTTCATTTTCTCAGTTTTTTTGCTGCAAGCCTACATTTTAAAGCGTTTCTACACTCTATGTGTCTTCAGCTGTTTGTTCTACTTTCGCTGTTATTAAAGCTAGCTTTTGTTCAGAGTCAGAGCGCACAGTTATATTTTTCATATCTTTTGTGAAAGTAAGCCCCTTGAGGTCAGAAATCTAATTCCTCAATTCGGCTATTTTATCATTCGTATTCACAATGTTCACCGAGTACTTTCCTTTGTGTAAGGTGTTCTGCCAGAGAGTTGTTAAAGGTGGATATTTATCAGCGCATATGTAAAGATGACAAAACCCGTCGAGGTTCGTAGACTTCGCTTTCGTCGAGATCGCACAGAGGACGGTTTTTCTCTTCCCTTCTTTTCAACGGTAGGCACTGAACCCGACAGAATTCTTCGCCTAGATCCTTCAAGGTACACAGATCTCTCGAAACAGTCCTCCGAGAAGTGTTCGGAGTAGATCACAAATAATCCTGCAGGATTGTAGCTTACTCAGCGAGTTCGTACAAGTCGCAAACGTTTTTCCCGCTCTGATCTATTTCCAAGGCTCCGACACTGAGAAATACCTATAGCATGGTCTGCACGATTACTTCAGCTTTGAATTACGCACCGATGCGTTGTCATTTTTGTCTAGTTTTTGTAAGAATAGAGTAAAGCATTCTGTTATGTTTACCTGACATTTTGCCATGTTAGATTTTGGCGTTGAGCCTTTGACGTCACTTCCTCTGAGTCCTGCGATCAATTTCCTGAATATGGTCAAATAATGGCGGACGCGAAATCGTTAGTTTAACGGCCCGAAAAAAGATCATTCTGGTGCTCGGTCTAGACTGAAATTTAGCAGAGCAGGTGAACGAGACACACTAAACACGAAAATGAAAAAAACTATGTACGAATATTTTGATCTCAGGGGCACTTTAAGGTAGCCTTGTCAGGACCAGCTCTATAGGTTTTTTGCGCTGATATGACAAAGCATCATGTTCTAAATACTATTTAGTACCTGTGCATTTGTGTCCGTCAGCACTGAATCCTTTTTTACAAATGCACTTAAATAATCCCTTTGTATTGTTACAAGTGGCAGTTGTATTGGTGCAGTTGTGGCTGTTTTGAAAACACTCGTCAATGTCTGAAATTAATCTGCAGTCCATATCAATTATGCTGATAAAGAATAACAATTAGAAGGGGCTGAAAACTGGGCTTCCAATCTGAAAACCACACTGGTTGCTCTTAAGATAAGAAATCTAACATCACTCTCAAATATAATGCAACGGAGGCTGGGCTCAAACTCTTTCTGACAAAGCCATAAATTGTAGTTTTCTTAAGCCACAGCTTCTCAGGAACTCAGTACATGATTGTGCAATCGGAAAGCAATATAACAGTCTGTGGTATTCTTAAGGAGTAAGGAATACCGATGGACTGTATGTGTTTCATGAGATCGCGTTGTGCAGGATTTTACCTTCGCATCCATGTCCATCCCCGCTAAATCCAGGATTACAAGAGCAGTCGTAAGATCCCTCGGTATTTGTGCAGTTGGCGTTCTTGCTACAATTGTGGTTTTGAACACACTCGTTAATGTCTGAAATGAATTATCGGACTGTCAAAAGAAATGACAAAGCAATGACAATAACAATAATAATAATAATCGAACAACAACAAACATATGAAACATATGAGTGAACTGCGGTTATGAGACGTATATAAGAACGATCCTTCGCAGTAAAGCACTATTTGAGCAATAGTGGAGATCAGACCTGAAAAAAAAATTTTTTTTTTTTCAGGTCTGATCTCCACTATTGCTCAAATAGTGCTTTACTGCGAAGGATCGTTCTTATATACGAATAATAATAATGATGATAATAGTAATAATAATAATAATAACAAGAATGATAATAAGAGTTATGATAATGATAATGAAGAAAAGAAACCGTTACAATTCAAATACTGCCTCGCAAGAATCCATAAATTTGCATTAATTTTAAACGTTCCTATATAGTTAAAGCAAACTAAGGGTTCACTATATAGTTAAAAATGATAATGGTCCTGTTGCTAATGATAACAATAACGGAAATAACAATAATAATAATAATAATAGTAATAATGATAATTACACCAATAGTAATAAAAATATAGAAAGAGGGAAAAACAAAAAACAAAAACAAAAAAAAAAAAAAAGGAAAAAAAATTTGTTCCCACTCTTTTCCTTGATACCACAATATCACATCTCCGTCAAGTTTTTTGCTTTTTATGCAGGGAGGTTGGTAAGTTGAAGTCTTTAAAATGTAGCAAATAATAATAATAATAATAATAATAATAATAATAATGATAATGATTATAATAACAATGATGATGATTATGATGATGATAATGATGATAGTGACAATACCAATACTAATAACAATACAAAAAAATTAAAGATAATTAAAAAACAAAAAAACAAAAAACAAAACAAAAACAAAAAATAGAGCTTGTCTTCTTTTCCTTGATACCACAATATCGAATCTTCGTCAAGGATTTCGCTTTTTAGCCAGGGAGTTGGCAAGTTTATGTCTGAAAAATCTCGTGCTCTGAATAATGTGACATACCTGTGCAGTTGTATCCATTACCTCTGAAACCAGGATTACAAGAACAGTTGAATGATCCCTTGCTGTTGGTACAAGTGGCGTTGTTCTTGCTACAATTGTGGATATTTTCGGAACACTCGTCGATGTCTTCAATAGAGTCAACAGGCCGTGCCCATAATTATAATAATTTTAACGCGGCTGTAACGCTGGTAGGAGGGGTGAGGTGCAAAGAGGAAAGGAGACTTTAAAGTGGCTGAACACAGTCTTCGCGCGCGCTTTTGCAGATGCAACTCAGCGCGCGCGCAAGGATTGCAAAAAAGAAACATGCCGTCAATAGAGCGGTCGTTTTATTTACTCAACACATATCCCCACAATCTGTGCTATTTTTATAGTTGACGCAGTGTATTGAGGGCTTTATTCTCTTATTACAAAGACATGTTAGAAAAATTGACGGGACAAAGAACCCTCAGCTTTTTCGTCGTTAGCGAGAAAATCCAGTTAAATGCAACGCATGCGTAGTAATTAAAAAATAGCGATTGAATGGAAAATTGCTTTCTCGGAAATATGTCTATTTCTTAAGAAGCACTCATTGCAATTTCACGAAATTTGGCCCAAAAATACTTTAGGAAATATGTAACTGTAGTATCGAAAAAAATAGATTTTTAACGAAGGAAATTCTAGATAATTGAGTGAACCTTCAACAAGGGATGATTAAAGATCTCTCTGTTAAACTGTTAGCAAAATGGTGTGAACTTGTGAGTATCGTTACAAGCTCGTTGCATGCAAATTATAAAGACAAACTAATGACTAAATTTTCTCCAAATGAAAAAATTCCATTTTAAAGGCCTGTTTATATTTATTCCTGTCGCCATGACAAAGGTGCATACGTCAGCTTAACTATCAAAAAAACAAAGTTTGTGTTGTTAACTTGTTTGCTGCCAGTTTTAGCGACCGAGAGATCAAGGGAGTTAGAGAAAATGGTGAAAGAAACACAGGTATCAAAAACTATGTTCAGCCACCTTAAGCATATTATGCTTTGAATATATTGCAAACTTTGATGGTAAAAGTGAAAATTGATAATCATTTTGAACGCAACTTCGAATGATAGACATCGCGATTAAGGCTTTTAAGTTTCAAAAGATACATTGTAATTCTCAGATGCAGATCCGTACGTTTTTTTACGCAAAATATCGCGTTCTAGATAATATGAAATACCTGAGCAGTTATAACCATCCCCTCTGAAACCAGTATTACAAGAGCAATTAAACGATCCCTTGCTATTAGTACAAGTGGCGTTGCTCTTGCTACAATTGTGGATATTTTCGGCACACTCGTCGATGTCTAAAATGAAGCCAACAACTAATATTCAATATTGTGACAAACTATAACAATGGGAAACTGAGAGGAGAGAGGATATCACTATAAAAGCTGAGGGAAAATTTCTGCTTTTCAGAATTTCATAGTTGCAGCTCAAGCTCATCTTAGTTCCACAAACAGACAAGTCAGAGAGGTGAGTCCCTGATCATTAATTTTATCGCAAAAGCACACGAGGATTGAATAAAACCTTTTAAAGCTGTCCATGGATTTTCAGAGTTTTTATGATTTTCTGCGTTGATTAAAATCATTCAGTAATCCACTCAGCAATTATTCTACCGGAGCATCACCTTCCGAATCATATCATGCTACCATTTATAGTGCTTTAATCCGGCCAGTTCTAAAGGTTTTTTCGCGCTGATTCGAACAGCATCATGTTCTGAATACTGTTTAGTACCTGTGCAGCTGTACCCGTCACCACTGAATCCTGGTTTACAAATACACTTGAAAGATCCTTTTGTATTATTACAAGTGGCAGTTAGATTGCTGCAGTTGTGGCTGTTTTGAGAACACTCGTCAATGTCTGAAATTAAATCAGCAGTCCTTGTCAATTACAGTACTAAAGAATTACAAAGAGGAGGGTATCAGTATTGGGGCTTCCATTGGAAAAAAACAAACAAACAAACAAACAATCAAACACAAGGCAATGTAAGGAAAAGAGACTTTTAACCTCACTTCCAGTGTGAGAGGTGTAGTGGCCTCATGGTAGGTGTGCTCGACTCTGACTCTCATGGTGCCTTTCTTCACCCAGGTGTTTAAAAGGGTACCGGCGAATTCAATGCTGGGGGGTAACCCTACGAGGTAACCCTGCATCCTATCCATGGGGTAGTAGTAGTACTCATGGTCGCTTCATGCTACAGAAATCGGAGTTAATTGCAGGTTTGATGGGCCATTTGGCTCGTAAACAGACTTTACCTTACCAATGGGGGGTGGCTCAAACTTATTTTTACGCCAAAGAAGAAGACATAAAATGTACTTATCTTATATTATGTCATGTCATGCTCTGCTGGATTATACCTTGGCATTTATGTCCATCTCCGCCGTATCCAGGATTACAAGAGCAGTTGTAGGATCCCTCGGTGTTTGCACAGTTTGCGTTCTTGCTGCAGTTGTGGGTTTTTTTAACACACTCGTCGATGTCTGAAATAAATCGACGGACTATAACCATAATTGTTATCTTCAAAAGAAGGAGATGGGTGGGGGAGGGGTATTGCTAATATGCAAAGGAAAACTGACTCTGCCTCATGTTAATCCAGATCTGCAAGAAGAAAGGCTTAATATCTGAAATCTGATACTCGAAGTACCATAGAATTAGGATTTTAAAACGCGAATTCCTACCATAGGTTAGCTAGGATTATGCATCATGCTCTGAACAATGGTCATTACCTGTGCAATTGTCTATATCCCCGCTGAATCCAGGATTACAAGAGCAGTTGTAAGATCCCTCGGTATTTGTACAGTGGGAGTTCTTGCTGCAGTTGTTGGTATTTGTAACACACTCGTCGATGTCTGAAATAAAGTCAATGGATCATGCCCATGATCGCTTTCATCTCTAGCAAAGAGTGGAAATGAAATCAACGAACCATACCTATGATTGTTATCATCAAAAGGAGAGGGGATGGGGAAGGGGGGGGTTGTTAATTTGCAAAGGAAAACCAACTCTGCTGCATGTTAATCCAGCTCTGATGGAGGAACGGCTGAATTATCCTAAATACGATACTCAAATTACCTTATAATTAGTATTATAAAACGCATAATTCTACCATAAATTAGACTGGTCGACTATGCATCATGCTCTGAACAATGTTCATTACCTGTACAATTGTCGATATCCCCGCTGAGTCCAGGATTACAAATGCACTTGAACGATCCTTTGGTATTTTTACAAGTAGTATTTTTATCACTGCAGCTGTGGGTATTCATAACACACTCGTTGATGTCTGAAATAGAATCGACAGAACTATGACCAAATACTAAAGAATCAATGTGGTACGAGGGGTGGTGATGTAAAGTGTTATGCAATTTCTCATTAGAGGCGTGTGATGAATGCGGATAGGAGAGTTCAAGTCCATTGCAATAATTTTCCACTGAAATAGGTCTTGATGAAAGTGGCTTGGGCTCTTAATAATATGGTAATGGTAATGGTTTGTTAGATATGAATTCGGCACTAAAATGAAATACTTCATATTTACAAGAAATTCCAAAAAATATTTACAAATTAGATGAGACTGTATAGATAAAAATTTTGCCGGGGGACTGGGTTACCGGCTCACAAGATTCTATTAACAAATTATTACAAGTGTGATATAAGTCTATTGCGATAATTCATTAAGCTTTGACGTCATTGCGGGAAAAAAACTTATTTGAAATCGTTTTGTCCTACATTTAAAAAGAGTCAAGTTATTGCTGGAGCGCAGCTGACAGCCGTGTGCGTCTAGTCTTTTCTGTGGAATATAGATTAAAGCGGGCAAGATGGACCTCTTGCCCATTGTGATCCCGTAAAGAAAAAAAATACTGCGTGAATCAAAGTTACCGAGTTTGTGTTTTTTTAATTTTGTCAGCGATGTAGACGCAAAAAGCGGGAGGAGACAGTCAAAACAAAAAAGACACAAACGACTTTTGTGGGTTTATCGTGCTACAAGAACAATTGGTTTCCATTCCTGACTCTTAAGAAAGACAATTCATTCTTGATTCTAATAAAGCGAAATATTTTTACCATACGATAAATGCTTTACTGCCCAAGCTTGTTTGGTCAATATGGCCGGACGTTAGCCCCGTTTTATTCCGTTTTAATGGATCTCGACTTCGTCTCAGGACACAAAACGTAAAGAAATTAACCCGGCCAATCCTAGCAGTATGCAGGACGCGTGTCATATATGGACTCCGTTCACCATAGAGTCTCTGTAGCTCAGTGGTCTGAGGTTTGATTCCCCAGGCGGGCTCGCAATTTTTTCGTTGTCCTACGCTCGTAACGAGACAAAAAACATCTTTCTCTACGTCTTTACCGGGCTCGAAACGTACCACCTTTTCATTCCAATCTATTCTTGTTTTTCTTGTTGCCATGTTATCAATGAAAGTTTATTGGATCGAAAAGATTCACTCAGCAGGATTATACCTTTGCATTCATATTCATCCAATCTGAATCCAGGATTATTACAAATGTAGTTGTTCATGTAAGATCCCTTGGTATTTATACAATTGACATCATCGCTACAGTTGTAAGAATTTAAAATACAGTTTTCGATGCCCTAAATATAATCAATGGATTGTATCCATGATCGTTGTTGTCTTTAGGAAGGAGGGGAGGGGAACGAGGGGCTAATGTACAATGTAAAACCAATTCTACCGCTTGTTAATCCAGTTGTGTAGGGGGAAACTTTTGTTTCTTAGATGTGATGGTTGGAGTACGTTATAATTAGTATTATAAAACTTGTATTTCTACAATGTTCTTTACCTGTGCAATTATGTATATCCCCGGTGAATCCACGTTTACAAATGCACTTGAATGATCCCCTGGTATTTTGGCAAACGACGTTTTCATTGCTGCAGTTGTGGGTATCTGTTGCACACTCGTTGATGCCTAAATAAAGTCAAAATACTGAATGACAGAGGTCGCAGGAATTGGGGGGGGGGGGAGGAAATATGACGTGTAATGCTTTTTGTCGCCAGCGGTGTGTGAAGAAGCAAGTTAGAACAAAAGTGCGGGGCTATGGAGAGGAAAATTCTTCACCCCACTTTTCCCGGCACGGAATGCCTGTAATAGGCTGGAGTGACATGCCAACTCGAAAACACATAATGGGGCTCGCATGAGTTCCTTTCTAAGAGCAATAAAATTGAAATTTCGTTTCATAAGTAGAGCCGATTTTGAATCTTAAACCCTCCGAAGGAATAGGCCCCCGTGTTGTAATAAACTGTACAAAGTTAATTTTAATTATTTTAAGTCTTGCCTTTTTCACAATCGTGGCCAGTGAATCCAGACACACATAAGCATCGATATCGTTTTCTTGTGAATCCCGACTGGCAGGTGCCGTGGTTTTTGCATGGAGATTGAGCACAAAAATTCTTAAAAATAAAAGGAAAAAAGGAAATGGGATGTCACAAGTAATTGCTCAATACCTTAACAGCATTATCCGACCTCTCCCTGAGAACTTAAGTAGAAAATAAAAAAAAAAAGAAAGAGAAAATAAAAGAAATCTGGAGGGGGCGCCTGTAGATAGGATTTAAAGAGTATAGTCACGTTCCTAAAAACAGCATTTAGGAACTCCGGTCGTAGCTCAATTGTATCTTTCTGCCAGTTCTAAGCATCCCCTGAGCCATCGGATGGATCAAATCATTGCGATTGCTTTCCAGCTTCGAAAACAATGGAATAAAACTGCCTTTTGCAGAAATGCCTTAAAATGACCACTCCAGTTATCTTTGCTCACGAGAAAAGTCTTTTTAGAAGCGTGGTTGTGCTTTCGTTAATAGGACAGCGATCAATTGTTTACTCAAGGCAGGTGAGCATGGTTCCAAAATCGATGCGACAAATTACTCGCTTATGTTAACAATGTTAGGTGTCTTCAAGGCACTCAAAGATTTTTGTTTTTGGTAATTGCTTATCTACAAATGATCCGTAACGACGTTAGCAGGTGTTTACAATTATGTAAAATAACAAATAATGGATGAAAGTATCCCCCAGCTCTCATGAATAGCTTAAAGAGAGAGAAGCGCGATTGACATTTAATTAACAGCTCGTCCATGTACCTTAGTTCCATGGTACACGTAGTTCGCTGCTTGTACCAGATCCTCATCATACTCTTTAGCCGTTGAGTTATTCAGTTCACAGTTGTGTGCTTCTGCTCCATTTTCTCCAAAATAAAAGTTAACACTAACGCAGTTATCGTCCAGGTAGCAACGACATTCGCACGTGTCCCTGTCAATCACACTGATATTTGCTATGGTGTGGTTAATGAGACGTTCTCCAACGAAGAACAGAGTCGATGGAAAGGCTAATATACGGCATTGATCTAAAAATACAAATCATTAAAAGTTAAATGGCGACAGGGGTAATGAATTTTAAAGGTCTCAGTTACTGTTAAACTCGCCTTCCAAGCGCTTGGTACTTATACTCATAGATAGATAGATAGATAGATAGATACTTTATTACTCACAGAATTTATAAAGCTAAGTCACTTATTTACACATATTCATTAAGATACCAAGATCAAATTAAAAGTATTCTTTATTTTTTTTTGAGCCGAAAAGGTCTTTAGAAAAAGATTGTATGACCTCCACGAGCCAGATAAGTCTTTTCTTTCTTTTCTTTTGACCCCTGTTTCCCCAGCTTACGTCAAACAAAGTATATTTCTCTTTGTTTTTCCTGGCAATTACTTTCTGCGGGACACCTGAAACAACTAGCTTCACAGTTGATTAGAATGATACCGAAAATTGCAGAGTGTACCTTGACGAGCCCAAACCCCGAAGATAATTCGTGCCCAGAAAACTCAATAACTTCAAATGTTCAATGATGAAAGAAGCAAGAAATTTCAATCATGAACTCCCAACTTGTGCCCAATATTTCAAATCACATTTTCCTCACCTATCTTTAAAGTTACGATGATAACGCGCGCGTGCAAATCCTGCTTAACTTCTAATGAGCCACTCTGATGGACATCTTTACGCAGGCATGGCCGTGTATACATAACACGACGTGTGCAGTTCACTTCAGTTGGTAAGTTCCCGTCTAGCTTAGCCGAGCTCTCTTTCTCCGATTGAGGTACACTGTACATCTTTCGAAGCTCAACAAAAGTAGATATCTGCATAAAAAAACAATGATTTTTAAGCTCTGTGAATAGACGAAAATAGTTTTGGAGTTGACGTTATGTTATCCCTAAACGCAGGACGATTTATGGCCGTAGCAAGAAATCTGAGCTTTCTTACCCTTCTTTAAAATAGTACGAAATATTTGAGTGTTGTTGAATCGATTACTTGTCTTAAAAGCTTACAATTTTCAACACAAACAAATTCTCGTCGTAAATTCTAGCAAAAACTTATTAAAACATGCTAAATGCATTTCGCAGGTGATGTAACTGCGGGAAATTCGTTCGGTTTTCGCTTCCAAGCAGAAAATTTAGCACTTCCTTGTGAAAAGTTTTGGTCTTGGAATATCTCTTGGCTTCACTTCATTTAACTCTTATGCTACCCGCGTGCTCTGAAAACTTCCTGCTGCGGTACATCCATTTTATGAAATGCATGCGCCAAGCACGAACAAATTCTTAATTTTGCATTGTGATCTTTATTTTGTTTTTGTTCTGTTTTGTTGTTCTCATTATCCATATCGAATAAACTTGGTTTAGATAAAACGTGTCCATGGTGATTTAATAAAAACCCTCGGAAACCGCCATTGAAGATTAAAATCTTCCCATCGCTTCATTGTGCATCAATTTTGATTGAATTAAGAAAATGCACTACTAAAGAGTTGTTAAATAAAACTAATTTCAGTATGTTCATGGTTAGACATCCATATTATCTATCTCTTAGCCACCTGTCGAGTGAGAAGTTTTGATGTTCTCGCTCATTCGCAGTCAGCATTCCTTTTGCATTATTGGAAACATAATTGCTCTGCTTGCATTTCAACAACTTTCTCGCTGTTTTTATTAGCATTGAAAAAACTTACTCATTAGGCTTCCAAAATTGCGTAATACTGTATGTATATAACACAGGAAGGCTGCTATGACGGAGATAATATGCATCGAATACCGAGTTCTAAAATTACAAGACACTCATTTTGGTATATGTTTAACACCTGTCGGCAATATGTTTTCGAGGTGTATAAATTTTTAGTACGAAAATTTTCTTCAATTAAAAACGAATGATGTCAACTAAATATGAAACCAGCGAACAATTATCTACCCAAAGGGAGATTCTTATTCTAGAGGAGAATGTAAAAAGAATGAAGGCAATTCTTCGACTTAAAAAAATCTCCTCTTCAACTGGCTAATTGATATATCAATTCTTATTTCCTTGAGTCCAGGCCTAACTTTAGGCTCTTCCTTCAGTTCGTGCAAGCACTAAAATAAAGGACTTGTGAAAATATATTCATTAATTTTAGATGACGTTGATAAAACTTTAGTGGACCTTTATATGAGTGTCTGAAAAGAATTCAGTAATTGCAGATGTTGTTCGGTTATAACTAAAAAACTTTGCAAGCACACTTCACAAATTGTGAAAAAGAATCTAGAATAGTTTTGAATGAACAAAAGATAACAGCACATTAAAATGGACGATGAGTTTCATTACCCATTTTGTTAGTTAGGCCTCTATATACGAGAATTTAGTCCTCGAAAATATGCGTTTCCTTTTTTTTTTTTTTTTTTTTTGATATATTGCTTAGCTGAACAATTAAGAGCAGAATAATAAAGGTTTCTTATCAAAATATGCCTGCTTAAAAACATACCATCTGGGCAGGACTGAAATTGTCCGAGGGAAAGACCCACAGAGATAGGGAAGAAGAGGACAAAAACTCCCATGTCCGCGAAAAACCAGCTGAAAAGAAATCCTTTCGATGTTTTGGAGCCGTTGAGCAAACCGAAGAGCTTAAAAGGAGTTTGTTGACTGAGCTGTACCACCAATTAAGGTTACACTCCCTAGAAACGTGTTAGCCAATTACATGTGGTCCTGACATATGAAGGATGTTTCATCACCCGTCACAGAGACGCTGTGAGATTAATTAATGCGTGCTGAAACAGTAAACTTGGTTACTATACTCCTCAGGCAGTTATTTCCACCTTTCATTCTCTATCCGGACCAACATTCAAGGTCTTAAAACAAGTGAGAAGAATATGCTACCTTTCTAAAACGGCAAAAAATGGTTAGATACTCTAGTCTTCTCAGATAGGGACGAATAAATGGTGGTCCCGTCTCCTGCAGGATTAGGGGTAGGAGACGTTAATTTCCCATGCACGAGATTACTGTGTGATGGCTGTCCTCCCCTGGGGTGGTTGCTGGGTGGGAATTGGCCCGAAAATCCCCCATGGGGAGTGGTAATTAACATATGTATGTATCCCTAGGGAATCGTCGTGTACCTGTTTTAGTAATTATAAGCAGCATCAAATGAGAAAAAAAAAATTTCAGTTACACTGTGAAAATGCAAGCGCATAAAAAAGCCTAAATATTCAAATTGATGTCTCTGTGGCACTCTGACCAAATTTCCTGAGAATTTTTAGAACAAAATTTTAGAGATCATAGGCTCAATGAGGCATAGTCTTTAGTTAAGTGTCGCTCTCACTGAGGGTTTTTTTCTTCGGCCCGATTGCACCTGCAGTTTAATTATTCTTTTCTCCAATCTTGTGAGTTTGTTCATATGCAAATTAAAGTCGAGGAGAGGTTCTCCTCTGACTCCAAGTGAAGTTTCCATGTTTTGTTTGTTTGAGAAATGTTTGTTTGTTTTTGTTTGTGAAATGACTAAGTACATCTTTTAACATGTAGCAAGAGAGAATTTCGTGAGCGCGCTCGACACTTTCGATCGCTGTCCACGCGGGTGGTCTAGCCAGAAATCAGTTGTAGCTTGTGGCGACACAAGAAAAGGAGGATTGGAGAACAACCAAACTATGAATGTTGAATATTGCCCTAAGCAATTTTCATGAGGAAAGAAAAAAAGGAAAAACTTTCTCTCGACGAGAAGTCGTACATTACCCAACCGATATATGGAGAGTGCACTGTCAAATGCCCCAACCCAACGATTGCGTATGACAAATTTTAAACCGGAAGTTTCCGCATCTTTTCTTTAAAAATGAATAAAGGATGATAGTTTCTAAAGAAACTGTTTGGGGCTGCGTCGGTGGGGGTAACGAGATAATTTGAATATATCAACAAAGTTGAAATGGTAAATTGGCCACCGTTACGATTATAAGAGCTGACGTTTCGAGCGTTAGCCCTTCGTCGGAGCGAATAGAGGAATTATGGGTTGTGTGTGCTTTTAAAGGCAGAAAATGGAGCTATGCTATTGGTGGGAACAATTTCTTGAGAAAACTGGTTTAGACGACAATATCTACCACAAGAAAACTCAACTTGTTCAAATTAAAACTTTTGGATATTTATTGAATAGTTTTAAAAAGGTCTTTGAAACTGCTATAGATATTCCTTTCGCTTTATTGTGCATTAACAATTATTGAATTATAAAACTCTACGTGGAAGGTTGTTTTATGCAACTACGTACGCGCGATGATGGTAAACATCGCTTTTGAATTCATGGTCATCCTATCGGATGAGCAGTTTCTATGCCTTCACCGTTTATCTGCGTTTAAAACCTGCCTAATCATTTTTTTTGTCTTATTCAGTTGGCCCACACCGTCATGATGTCGTTAAATTTTGCTAGTGCTTGTCACCTTATCCGTCAGGTTGCCCAGCAACAGTAAATATGGGAGCCTTAAGTCTCTACGAAGACAATTTTCGAAAAAATAGGCTACTTTTTGAGATCCTATAATTTAGTGTACTTTTTGCCAAATGATGCATCTTTCAATTTGCAAGATTGCACCGTTAAACATTGCTGAAGTTTTTTCATGCAAATGTTCTACGTCTTAAGTCTTATTTCTCCCTAGTTTGCAACCGACAAACTCTTCATCAGCAAATCGTTGATGAATCAATCTTGCGAAAGACATAAAACGAAACTTATAAATTCACCGCCGCAAACACTTTTTTATTATTATTGAAACAAACAAGTGCTATTCATGAAAAGCGGCACTTCGAGGAGCCTACAGTCCTGATCGAAAGCTGTTGTTCAGACAGCCTCGTAACTGAAGTTCACTTTTAATTTTTATTTTTTTTCAGAAAAAAAAAATGTCGTCATTAAGTCCCAACTGCTTCATATTGATAAATAAAATACAATTTTCCACACGTATTTTCAAAGTTGCTTTACATAACAGTATTTCCCATTCTTATTATTCATATCAGTTAATCTTGTTTAAAGTGGCTCCTACCAGTTTCCTCGCGCGGGGAACAAATCACTCTTGCGTCACGCGTGACAGAAACGTGCGAAAGAAGCGCGAGAATAAAAGACGAAAATTAAAACAAAGATGGCGGCGCGAGGATTTTTTTCTACTTATGTGAGAAGTTTACCTATGAGCTTGTATTTGATGTGTTGAGCGGCCACTGTGAATGCAGGAGATAGAAACTAAGATAACGAAGACGATTTTCGGAGAAGTAAAGGTTGCTTTACTTCACATTTTAAAGAAATATTCAACTGATATCAAATTTTGCGACGGCAAAAAAAGAAGAACTCAAGTGAAGTATAATCTACCTGAAGTGGAAGAAGACTTTGAAACTTCAAGGAAAATAATATATAGCCAGAAGTCATGTGAAGGATTTTTAAGATGAGTTCGGGAGGTTATCTTTGACGGCTGTTTAATGATTTTCTTAGCACTAAACGTCTGTAAACATGAGATCGTAGGTGCCTTCGCGAGCACACGCAATTGTCAGCGGTAGCTAAGACAGATCATGAGCAAATGTCGATCTTATAGAATCCAGATTTTTAAATGCGCGAGAAGGCGCGTGGAAATTGTTAAACTCACGAAAGCTATTGCATGGAAACAAGTCCGGTGACCCCTTCTTTTTATTGTTCCAATATGATAATAACGTCGAAAGGAATCATCAGAAAAAAAAATAGAAAATTCTACGGAAGGAAATTTTCGATGTGTGAAAATTGCCCTTTTTGTAGATTTTCTGAAATTCCGCTCCGTAGAATTTTTTAATAATCTTTGTGCATTTTCCTTTTCAAGTGCCTAAAGCAATCACTGAAAAAAAATCAGGGGGTCACCGCGTTAGTTTTCGAATTATTTAAGCCACAAGCTAAAAAATGCGTCTGAATAAGCCTATGAAAGCGTTTCCATGGAAACTGCTAGTGACGAAATGACACTTATTTTTGGATAACAAATGATTATGTAATTAAACCCCGTAAAAGTGTACAGCTGGCCTTGGTCAGTCTTTCTGTTGTATTCTTTCAAAGTTACAAACCATCAAAAAGATGAAAACGGGTAGGAGCCACCTTAAGTTGAAACGTCTACACATCGAATAAACCATAGGGAGTCCTTTGATTAAGTTTAGGCCTCACGGAGAGGTACCCCACCCATGGAAACCGTAACCCCATGAAAATCTCAGACATGCGCAGATTACATTACTTTGTAACACTGCTTGAGAAAAAGAACGCGGGCTCGTGTCGTGAGTTGTTTACATCAAAAGTTATAGATTTTTGTTAATTAAATCGCCGGCCGACTCGCCGACGATGAGACCTGATGGCATTTAAAAGAGCTCACGGCAGTCAGTTTTCTTGCAAAAATCAGCCACCAGTTAAAAAGAAGCCGAGAAAATATGTGAATTATTCCGAAGAAATAGAAAAAAGCGACGTTGCAGTGCAAGTGTGCAGCCTTTTAAGTGAAGAAAAGCTCGATCGACTCCAGAGAGAGTGTAACGGGTGAGATCCGAAAACGCCAATCTAAAAGGAACAGTCGAAACCCTAAGACGCAGTCTAGGCAAGTGTTTTTCAGGAGGGAATGGAAAGGCAAACACTTGCAAATGTCAACGAATACTACTGTAGATTGTCGGAGCCACCAATTACGGTGACTGATTTTCATTCCCATTCTGAAATTTCGCCGGTTGCAACTTGCGCGATCGTAGTTGATACCACTATTAAATGGTATTAATCATAAACCGATAACAATCCCACCAAACAGAAGCCGAAAAAGAAAAACCTCTCGAATGTTAAGGTAGAGTAGTCGATATGGCCGCATAGTCAGTAATAAATGTACAGGCAAGTTAATTTTTCGGGCAGCAAATCATAACGACGCGTAACTTTGAATGTCATACAGTATCGAGAGTTTTATGAGTGAAGTTTTAAGGCTTAAGTTGGAAGTTCTAACAAACATGAACAAAATTATCTGCACACGGATCGCCGTGGAAACGTAATAGTAATAGTTTCAGTTATTCAACCTTACAATTGTGATAACCATTTTTTTACTAGATTTACATTTTCTAGTCGGGCATTTTTACTTTGTATTCTTTGGTTCCATACTCTATCGTGTGAAATCCGTGAGTTACATTTGACTAATTCAAATTGTCACCGTTCCATAATTTCAGTATTCAGTGTAAAAGGAAAGAACATCCAATTGAAAAAGGACGCGTTGAGGCTCCAAATTCAACTGAAAAAGTGTCAAAACAAACTTACGTCTACTGAAAAAAAAAGAAAAACAAGTCGGCAACAAGCTAAGGGGGACAAGATCTGCTTCCTCAAAACTGAAAAAGAAATTGCAGGGGAACAATGAGTTTGTCAAAAAGGGATATTTCCTTGTGGAGACATTTGCACATGGTAATAATGGATACAACCAAAGAATTTTGATATTCATGGCTTGTGTCAGATACATGCAACATTCATCTTTGTTATCTTATCAAAACACACCTGTAGCATTACATCTGATTTTCAATATTCTGTTTGACTGTGGCCCCCTAACAAACTTTATTGTCTCCCCAAGTACACTTTCTGACTGGAATGTTCTCTTAGGTGAGGCAGACAAACTAATTTTACTGAAGCGTTTTTCAAACTCCAAGTACGATTTTCATCTCTGGAGGGATGACTCCCACAAGGGAGGAGAAGAGAGGCACATACTGGGTGTTCACACCTGATGCCCTATAGAGAGCAAGCCTCGAGCTTACGTCCTAGCAAACAGCCTTACAGCAAGCGGGTCCAGAAAACACCAGTCTGACGTGGATTATCACGTTGTCAAAAACGAATATGACATCACCAATGTTTCGGGGTTGGTTGGAGACAATGCCTCTACCCCAAAGGGAAAAGTAAATGGTCTCTTAGCAAACAACACCAAAATTTTTGGAGAGGAAATGTTTTTTTTTTGTAGGATTCTACCCACATGTACTAAAGATCATGCTGAGAAGAATGTGCCAGGCTGGGTTTGGGGCAAAGGGTGACATGAGCTACCCCCATGTTTTACAATTACTATATAAAATATCTTGGCTCCATCATGAGCGTCCAAGCCAATACAAAGTTATGTATGTTTCTCTAGGTATTCTTTGTAAAGAGCCACCCCCTCCTCAGACATTCATTGACACAAGGTAGACGTATTATCATGAGACTCTCCATTGGTATCTTAAGTATGGAAAAGCTTGTTTACAGCTTGCTGAGCATCTCCTTCAAAGATTGCCAAAATCAGATAGCCACCACACTATTTGGCAAGATGTCATTAAGATGAGCTCGAGTCCTATGATCCAAGTTAAAATCAAGTTTTTGTTTGAATTCCTTGACAAGTTTATCATCCCATCTCTGAACACATCCCAAGCTAGTGATGCAGAACTTGGTTTTTCCAGTGGTTACCTAGCACGGTTATGGCCAGCAACTGTTTTAAAGCACCATGAAACTTTAAATGAAATGATGAAGTCTCCATCAGAACATTTTCCTTTAACATGACAACAGGTAAAGATATCATTGAAAGACCCTGCAGCTATTGACCATTTTCACAAACAAGTGCAGAGGCCAATGTTACAAGAAGCACTTAAAGTAATCAAAGAACGTGGAGCAGAGTGGTTAACTTTTCCTAAGTTGTTTGGAATGGGAGCTGATCAGAGATACCAAAGTGATTTCTGGCATTCGGTTTTCAAGCTTCTTGGAATTCCAGTCAGATCTGAAAATCAAAAAGATAAGTCAGTGAACAATCCCTTTCATGTTCATGGACATAACATTCTCACTTTGGTCTCTAAGGACAGAGTTGGATTAATTAAATGGGCGACTCTTTGGAAATTAAAGAAACCCCAATTGCCATGTGAAATCAAAGAAATGGCTTTATCACAACAGAGCTCACTCATAAGTAAAGAAGCCACTCCAAAGCTGTTCGAGTTCCACGCCAAGCACATTTTCAGTGTTCCAGTAAACAATGTTCTGGCAGAAAGACAGTTCAACCTTTCACAACTGTACCTTAATGATAACAAGTCAGAGTTATCAAAACAGGCCTCAATCACAGTTTTTGAGAACATTCTACACAGTGGAAAAACCAACACCAGGACCACAGAAGCTGCACGTGAAGTTCATGAAGAAAGAATGAAAGAATAGGCCCAAATACTCACCACAGACCTTTTGCAAGAGGCAAGAAAGAACTTAAACAAGATTAGAGAAAATAGCACACACAGACCACTTACAGCAAAGGATGTTTACCCTAAAGCTTGGATAGAAAAGAAAGCAAACAGTGACTTACCAGATATGATTCAGTCAATAAAAGCTGATGGTCACAAACTTAAACTTCACTGAGAGGCTTCTGCCAAGGGAACATTTACACTGGAGGGACAAAGGTCATTCAGCTCAACAGTAATTAAGGGAGTTACCAGTACATGTGATGGACAAGTTCCAAGACCCATGCAGCTAGCAGCGCTAAAGATGTGGAACTATGGAGAGGAGCTAGCAATTTATGATCTACCAAGAGAATGCCAGTTGTGTCTACAAAACCTTCCAAATGTCTTCCAACCTCTAACTACTTGTCTTTCTAGGTCCCACATGACTGTACATATTATGCCATTGCCTACACATGAAGAATAAAGTAGTCATGGGGGTGGCTCAGTAACTTTTAAACATTTTAGATTTGTACATAAGAACTAATTTCACTGACCCACACTGCATGAAGTAAATGTATCTTAACAAGAATGCATTTTTTTACACACAGAGACACAATAATGAATAAATGTTTCAATGCAACATGTTAGAACTAACCTGATAAAAGCATGTTGTATATGCCATTTTAGCTAAGTAAACAGAACTGAATGTTTTAGTGCATGTAGCATGTTAGCTTTGCAATATTGTAACTGTTTTTACCGGGCATAAGTAAAGTGCATGGAGCCAAAGCTGAGACATGCATGTATAATCATGTTGTATTGGATCTTGAATTAAATGAATTGTACATTACATTGAAAATGAACAGTGGGTAAATGAAGCTGTAATATATCTGATTTTAAATTGTTATGCATGACTGTAGCTTAGTAGAATATTAAACAAACATTGAAATGCTGTCACTTCACTACAGTAGTTTAAGACCGTAATAAATGTAATATTTAACTGTATGTGTGGAGGCATGGTGGCCTCACAGTTGGTGCGCTCGACTCTGGATTGAGTGGTCTGGGTTCGAGCCCCGGCTGGGACATTGTGTTGTGTTCTTAGGCAAGACACTTTCCTCTCACAATGCCTCTCTTCACCCAGGTGTATAAATGGGTACCAGCAAATTTAATGCTGGGGGTAACCCTGCAATGGACTCGCATCCCATCCAGGGGGGAGTAGAAATACTCCTAGCTGCTTCATGCTATAGAAACCAGAGTTAAGCACCGGCCTAATGGGCCACTTGGCTCGTTAAACAGACTTTACCTTTACCCTAACTACATGTAGATTATATCATCATATTGTTGCACATGTATAATTTAACATATCATTAGCAGTAGGTAACTTTTAATGTAATAAGTCAGGGTTGTCATTAGAAAATGTAATAGGTGTCTGATCTAAACTGAGTAGGCGGCTGAAGTAAATTGTGCTTGCGGAGCAAGCACAGCGTGTTGCTACGCAACACGCCTCTCTAGGGGGGCCCGAGGGCATGTTCCCCCGAAAAATTTTGAATTGCGAAACTCTCTGTGACGTACTTTCCAGCATTCTGGGGCATATTTAAGTAGCATTTTAGCCACTCATTGATGTTAAAATCAGTTCAAAAATATGTACAAACGTGGAAAGTTTCTTTCCTTAATTCCACCACTTTCTTTTTCTGATGAAACGTTGGTGTTCTCGGTCACAATTTCTAGAAGCAATAAATGAATGAAGATTCGTTTTCTTCATGAACTTCTTCGACAACGAAAATGCTTCAGCCTTCTATTCTCATAACGTTTTCTTTCATTGCGTTTTTGTCTTGTTTTGTTTTTGTTTCTGTTTTTGTTTTTTTTTTTTTTTTGTCCATAGAATCTGGTTTATAAATTTGGTTCATCGTGTTGCAATTCAATTCCCCCTTTTTCGCTGTGAAAACCCCCTGGATTCAAGCTCTACTTCCGAATTTAAAATAGGCGTATGTTTTGTCTATCAAAGTATTTCCTCTTATCTCTAAACATCACAACTGATAAACATCTGGAAATCACCCGCCGAATGCAACGAGCTTTGCAAATCACGATGACATGAAACATTTGACCTTTTAAATCCGTAACAAGGACTCGAAAAGGTCCATAAATTTTAAGAAAGTTAAATTGTAGGTATTTTAATTCAATTGATTTGGTGAACAATTGCTAACGTCGCGAAATCTTAAAAAAAAACAATCTGGCGGCAACTTTGACGGCCACGTATGGTTGGAACGAAATTTACAATGATCGAAGAACTTTGTCGAAATCGTAAACAAAATGAAGAAATTTTCCTTCAAAATGTCTCCGTCGGATAACGTAAAACATGCTCTTTTCTGCGGGTCTAAAGCAGCAATTAATGAAAGTCTAGCTGTCCCGAACTCAAGAGAACATCTTTCTGTGATTATTTAGCGTTATAGCGGTACGTGTTTACGGCAAATTAAGGCGAATCTTCCTGCCTTTGTAATTATTTAGAGTGGAATGAACACAACTGATTCAGCAAGGTGAAATAGATCTTGATAAACTTCCTTTTCCAACGCTCTTAAAGCTCTTTTGAAAGTATGTAGTTGATCGGCAATAATTTGCCATTATATTTAAATGAGATATATCTGTGTTATTAAATGCCTCGGTAAGCTTCGTAATTATGATATTTGACAGCAATCGAAACTCTTTCTTACCTTGGTGGCCCGGCCTCGTTTTCGCTAGATTTCGTCTTCTTCGATTGACCTGAAAAGTAATCTTGAAGAGATCGCTTTCTTCGCTGGCCATCCATTTTCGATTTTCGAAGCATCAACGCACGTGTGAATTGCGATCAGTTTCGTGCTTCGCTAAGTCACGCATTTCATGTTACTCGTTAGTTAGCTGTACCACTGATAGTTTTTGTACAGTATTTCCTGTATAGGTTTTTAGGTTTTTCTGTCTTCCATAACATCAGGAGTATACAAGAGAATGATCACTAAACTAAGCTTCAGATTTACAAAAAGAAAGATTTCTTGGGAAGACAGATCTCAATATTACAAAAATTCTTTCGCTCCGACGGAGGGCTAAAGCTCGAAACGTCAGCTTTTGTAATCGTTACGGTGGCCAATTTACCATTACAACTTTGTGGATATATCCAAATTATTACAAAAATTCTGCTTCACAAAGTAGCCGGCGCAAAATGGTCTGACAGCCGGCGGATTTCCGCCGCCTACCGGCTTCTAATGACAACCCTGTAATAAGTACATGACTTTTATATAGGTGTTCTTGTACATAATAAGTGAATCATTTTGTATAGGAAGGGTAAAGCTAAGTGATGCAGCCAATGTTATGTTACATACAGTTAGCGTACAATGTATAACAGTAATAAATTAGATTTAAACACTCGAACTGTTAAAAATGTGCCAAGTTCATTATCCTTTCTTTCCTTAATCCGTGTAAAAGATAAGTAGGACAAATCTGACCCGTAATGAATCCTCTCTCCCCTTTAAAGTGCACCTACACCCAAAACATTTTTTTCGCTTAACGAAGTAAGCTTATTTTTTTGAGTATTTCTGCGCAAAAAATTTTTTATTTGCTCAAATCTTCAATTTTCTATGCCCAGTCAAAATACGGAAAATCGGCCGCCATCTTGCCCCACAACCGAGTTTAAAGAGGAATGGCTCTAGTGGGTAATGTGACGTCAAATCGAGAACACGAAAGTCTGCATTTCACACATTTTTACTTGTTTGGGAAGGTTGTAGTCGATAATTGTCCGAAAATATGCCGACTAAGTGTGTTGTAGAAGGATGTAGCAACGTGCGAAATTTGCAAGAGGGTATCACGCTTCATACATTCTTCATACAATACACCTAGTCGGCATATTTCGGACAATATCGACGACAATCTTCCCAAACAAGTGAAAATGTGTGAGATGCAGACTTTCGTGCTCTCGATTTGACGTCACATTACCCGCTAGAGCCATTCTTCTTTAAACTCGGTCGTGGGGCAAGATGGCGGCCGAGTTTCCGTATTTTGACTGGGCATAGAAAATTAAAGATTTGAGCAAATTAAAAAATTTTTGCACAGAAATACTCCAAAAAATAAGCTTATTTCGTTAGGCGAAAAAAAAATTTTGGGTCTAGGTGCACTTTAAACGTTTTTCTTCTAACTATTAAATATCTACACCGATGGAATTTTTTTTTCACATACAGGAAACTTGTTGTACCTGGACTAACACAAATTATTGAATATGCAGTGTGGTCTAAAAAGAATCAGTGTATTGGTCGATCCTCCACATTAAAAGCGCCCAAAAGAAATAAGCATCGATTTAACAATCGATATCAGTCAAACATCGTCAATAGTACCAATGAGTACCCGAGAAGTGATTGATAAACTACTCTACTACTCTTGGTTCCTGTTGACGAATAAACCGGAGTTCACTCTCGATCTCGGGTGGGCGATATTGATTGTAAGCCAATTGACCCATTACCACCAACTCACCCCAAGATAGGGTCAAGATAACCTAAATTATAATCTTACCTCGAGCATCGTGCGCTTCAGTTGCTTTAACTCAGCTCAGTCGATACATTTCATTCCTCCATGACATCTCGAACGCGCGTCAAAAACATGAAAATAACTTTCATAGGAACAACAGTGGACTCCAAACCTCAAGTTGCCTTGAAACTACAATGCCAATTCTTGAACTTGTCCGTTTCGAAATTCCAAATAATAAACACCACGCGTAGTGAATGACAAAACAGTACGAAAAAATAGCATTTCTGCCACTAAGTCGATGAAAAGAAAAAAAATAAAACGGTAGAATCCTTAACTCCCTTGCAGTCTTCGCGGTTCAAGTATTAAACTACCAGAGACTTTGTGTTTTGATAAGATATTCAACGGTAAAGTTTTAAAAGCGTAGAGGGGAGAAGTAAACACAGCAAGAGACGTCACCTGCGCATGTCTGAAATTTTCCGTAACTCACGTGCGTACGCTGTTCCGTGAGGCCTAAAGTTGGAGATCTTCTCATGGCTCCACAGTGCTTTTATAGCACATAGTGCTTGTATAGCATCTGCATCGTTTATTGGCGGTCAATATTACAGTTACTCCAGGTAAAACGTAAGAGAGACCTAAGGGTATGCGCATGTGTTTCACAGCGGAACATTGATAGTTTGCATGATTCTGGAAAGAATGAAAAAGAAAAATCACGTACAAGGATCTAGAATTACAGGAGGAAAATCTTCTCGAAGAGATGGATGACAATGAGAATTAACTAATCCAGTACACATCAATTATTCTGACAGCCTTTAGCTTGCTTGCAGGCGATATTTTGTGTTACGTCTGTACTGCTAGATAAATAAAAGGAAACACTGAGAGCATATTCCGTTGTTCTTACTTCACGCTTTCCGACTCCTGATTTCTGGTTCCAAGTTTTGTTTCCTGCTTTGCACCGCTGACTTCATTACAGTGCGGCCGCAATAATTACGTCTGGTGCAACGAAGTGTAACAAGTAAAGGAACATAGCTCACGAAAAACTGCATTTGTTTTCTCTCGGAATGTCTTATTTGCACAGTAACTGGAGGGATCTTGACGTAAGTGAAAACTGTCGGGTTTTGTCTTTAGGCACGAAATTTTGTTGACATGAGTCTACGGTATGCAAAGTCATGGTACTCGGTCGTATAGTTTCTTTCGATCTGTTCTCCACTAAATAACGTTTCAGTCGCCATTTGATGCACGTAACTTTGATAAGTGTGTCCTAACTCGTTTATCATTAGTTTCAAGATTTTGGGAGGAACAAACTGACGAAAGGTTGAATAGACCTGAACTAAATGCGTTATTACTCCCGGTTCAGCGTGACCTCCACTGGAGACTCGCAGCGAATACATTTTGTTTTTGTTTTTGTTTTAAAGCGGCACGCACCTGCTTCGCCAAAAGTGGTGTTCAAATTCTACCCTTTGATATATATTTTTATAGCATCTTACCCTTCACAGTTTCTCTATAATTTATTTTACAATGTGCATATTATGATGTCCATTCTAATTGCCGAATGCTTCTTTCAAACTCCTTGAGAGACTTAATCAGGTGACCAGTTGTCTTTAAAAGAGGTCAAGGGATCCTAAAAATTTTGGCGGTGTTTTTAGTCGAAGAAATGTCATAATTTGGGCATACCATGCAACCACTGATATTAAATTGCTTGATTTTCTGCGTGTAAACAATTTGGGAAAATTTGTCCTCTGATATAGTTTTTAGAATCCCCCTGCATATTTTAAACAAACATGGAATACTATCAGTATTAGGTTTGCATTTCCAGGCATGTACCCTTTTTGGACTATTTGTTAGACCAGTGCTTTATGTTATCATTTGAAAAGCACCTTGTTTGTGTTATTTTTTTTTTATTTATTTATTTTGGATAAAGGCTGAGGCAACTGTTTACTGCATTATATGAATTAACCCACTCAGTTAAACGATTGACTACTAGTTCATTTTGACCTGCTCCATTAGTTTGTGAGGTTCAATTACATTACTCATAATTGTTATTAGTTAGCATCTTGATGGAGTGTCCAAACAACAAAATCAAAGTAATGATAACCAACAATCAGAACATTCAATTAAAATAGTCAGACCATTTTACAGTTGTGTACTTAGCTACCAAGCCTTTGATTTGAAGTGAGGCTGAAGGTGACCTTGTTGTGATAGAGATCAGTGTTTAGTTAGCATGATAACAAAGTTATTTGCATTTGAAAAGCAGCAAGGTTTGTATCAACCAGGTCACCCGTAGCCTCACCACTGTTCAAAGAATATTATCAGTTAAACATAACCACAGTAAAGTGTGTGCTCTGATTGGTCAACTTAGTGCTGCCCATGGGTGTATGCTGCTGACATGAGCAAATGGAAAGACTAGTTTTTCCCACACACATGTTATTTTTGTGGTTACATGAGATTTGCTAATTGACTAAAAGGAGACTGCTGAAATGTATCAATGTTATGTTATAAAACAAATGTTAAACACAATTTGGGGGTTTGGAGATTGGAGGTTTGCTTAGTACTCAAGGACCCAGAGTCTCTCTCAGCTATTGCCTCACGTGACTCTTATGCCTCTTTCATGCTTAGCAACCTCCTGTGTGCATCCATAACAAGGGTGTATGCTGGTGGTGGTGTTTATCATTAATTTTGTTAAATGGCAACCAACTATTGGCCGGGGGTCAATGAGAGCTCAAAGTAAAAACAAGCCAGTTGCCTTGAGGACATGAAACTGGGAGTGGCTGAGTTGCAGATGTTTTTCAGTTTTTTAAGTCTGGTTAGTGGAGAACATGGAGGAACTCTCTGGGACTGATCATAGTGGTGGGCGAAGCAAAATCAAAGTGATATGGTGGATTGAAACTCAACACTCAAATGAAAGCTGCTCCATTTTTATGCATCACTTTTTAAAATAATTTTTGGGAGGAGGTGTGTGTTTCCTTACCACTTAAAATCATGAAATGGTTGCCAAGAATGAAAGTATTAGTCACCCAGAAAAGTAGACGCAGCATCAAGTATTACTTGACAACTGAACTACACCACTAATAGCCTAGAGTGAGTGGTTTGGCTAGGATTTTGAAACTTGGAATTAAGAAGGTTTGAGTTGGAAATTGTAAGTATGAAGATAATAATAAATTGTTTGTTCTCTGTTTTTGTAGGCTTGGAGAAGTGAAGGATTACCACTGACAACAAGTAGCAATGAATTGCAGCAAAAATGTTTGATGCTACCCTAACACAGGTTGGCTTTGGTTGAAAATTTATATGGATATCAGGGCTAAACTCTAATTCCCTCCCTATGATAAAGCCTCACCAAAAAGAAGCCCCTTCCCAAAATAAGTTCCTTCCAAAAATAAGCTCCTTAAAAGGTCCTTTGAAAAATGTATTAGCCCCAGGACTTATTTTCAGAATTTTACAGTAATTCTCACAACCATCAATGAATAGCAGTGATGAGGTTGTAAATAGTTGATGGGGGTTATTACAAGATGAATTGGTTTTATTGACTGAGTTGATCACCAAAGATAACTTCAATGATTGGGGTCATACCATAACTTCCATGTAGCTTTTTCCTGAGAGATATGACAATTAACCTTAGTGAAAACTAGCATTGATCCTTGTGAGAAAATTAGTATCTAGTTTATTTGTTTCTTCTTTTTTTTTTTTAGGTTTTAGTATACAGGATGGTATGATGACAGCAGTGTCAATGGAATTGAGGGCTCTGTCTCAAAGATGTTAGCAGCAGATCCCAACTTTGGTGAGAACTTTTCTATTCAGCATTTTGAATAACAATTATTGTGCAACTTTTTATTGGCATGGACTAATGACAATTCTGGACAGAATATTCTACCGTTTATTAAAGAGATTTATTAAAGAATGATTGTAAATGAGACAAAACACCAGGCTATAGTCTTGGGAAAAACAGGCCACTCCTTCTCTTTTCCATTAAAAGATTCTTTGGATATAATTATTTGGAATAAATATTGACAATAGGTTGCGTTTTGATAATTATATATCAACTATTTGTAAGAAGATAAATGGCCAGTTCAATGTAATGCTAAGATTTCGTAAACTTATCTCTAAAGATACTCTACTAAGATTGTATAAGGCTTTAATTATGCCCCATTTTAACTATTGTTCATCTGTATAGCACTTTTGTGGTGTGCGTAGTACTGCGAAGATAGATATTTAAACAAGCGAATTCTTAGAGTTATCTTGCAGGATTATAATTCTCCCTATGACTCTCTACTTAGCAAAGTTAACTCCAAATCTCTGTGTGGAAGACGCCTTCAGACTTTCTTAATTATATTGTACAAGAGCTTGTTTTTTAACTGCTATCCAGGCTATCTAAAGAATATGTTTAGTTTCCGCTCTGTATCCTATAATCTACGCGGAAATTATATCTTGTCTCTACTGTCTACAAAAACTACTTCTTATGGTCTTCACTTCTTTTCATATATGGCTTCAAAACTATGGAACTCTCTTCCGGACTCTTTTAGAACGTCTGACTTTTCTGATTTCAAGCGCAAGATTCTACAGTATGACTCTTTCTCATAGTTAAATTTTAGAATGTTACAATTTTACATTTTACATTTTACATTTTAGTAGTATTTAGAATTATACTTGTAACTCGAAGATACTAGCTTATTCTTTAGCTACTCCAAATTCGAGATTAAATAAAGTATATGTATGTATGTATGTATGTATGTATAAGACTTAGTTGAAACATGTGTTAAGGAGATTGATTGTAAAAAGGAAATGTGAATTATTATCATAACCATTAAAAGAAAATATTGAGTTGAGTTGTTAAAAACTAATACCTAACATGCAAAATACTCTTCCTTGGATCTCCCCCTTGCCATTTTAGGGAGTAAGTTTTTGCAATCCTTTTAGTTCCTATTAGTAAAATTGACTCCTTGGCTAAAGTCACTATTCCTTTCCAAAAATTTGAGCAGCTTAGATTATTTATTACCATATTAGTGACTGGGTGATTTAAAAATGACTTCTGGTGACTTCTAGAGATCAGTAGAGCTTAGTTATAAAGGCAGATCTTTATTATTTTGACTACATACATGAGAGTGCTTTTGACTTCGATGATCCTAATCAGCTAACAATATGGTTGATAAATGTCATAATTTTATGTCACTAGCACTCAGGTGAACCCAGAAATGCTGTAACATAATTATTAGAGAGAGTTTCTATGGTTCAGTGGTAGAGAAGTATTCGAAAATCTGGCTTACTTCAGGCACAAACCAGACCTTCATTCTAAAAGAGTATTATAGTATCATTTTTGTTGAGTGCCCCATTTAATTGACATCACCTATTTTTGTTTCAGTAATGGGTCATGTGATCTCGTGTGGCTTAGACCTGATCTCATCTGGAAAAGGAATCCACACAGATCAAGAGCTGAAGAGCAGCATGCTGTCCCTTGAAGGGTTAGCTGCCAGGAGTAACATCACAAAAAGAGAGAGACTGCATGTCAAGGCAGTCAAAGAATGGGCAGAAGGTTGAGTGTTACCAAGGTGTCATGTCAATCACTGGGACAAAATTTTGACTTTTATCAAGTATTTGTGTGTTCCTCTAAGACGTGTCTATCAAAATGGGTGACTAATCACATTTTTAATGACTGTAAAATAAAATCATATACGTGAACTGCGGGTGAAGAACTGAGCACTAATTAAGCAGTAATAATAAATAAAGCCTTAGAAACATTTTTCAGGCCTGTACCGGCTTTGAACCCATGATCTCTGAGATACTGGATATTGCAGTGCTTTTAAACACAGATTGTTCCCTTTCCCAGACGAGCTGTTTACAGTATCTATGGTGCAATAGTTTATCTCATAACTTTATGGTTGCTATCACTTCTGGACGACTAAAAATATCTTTGAAGGAAAAAATTTCTCATTTTTGTTTTTACCTACTCACTATTACACCTACCCCTGTAAATATAAAATTGTCGTGTACAAAACAATTTGTGAAATTTCTGCTGCAATGAGTGGCTAGTGGCAAACTAATAATCCCTGAATGACTGGACTGTAAGGCCCACATACAGTGAATTTTACTTAACGCTAGCACTGCTGTCTTGCGCGTAATATATAAATTTTTCGAATTGTACTTAAGTTAGCACCGTTTTCTTACGCATAATATATAAATTTTCTGCTGTTGCTGCCGTCTAGATCACGCCAAAACCAACCGATCATTTCACGCGAACTGGAATAAAAACATTTTATTGACAACAATCATTCACTAGACTCTGATGATGACTTCCGCACAGGTTGTCGAAACAGTCACTACCACCGACAACAGTCCTTCTCAGGACTACACTCACCCGGACGATCAGACTACACCTTCACATGTTACCCCCGGGTTCAAACCATTTACTGCATTTTCTTCTCGCCGACATAAATTTCAATTTTGCAATAATTTTCTGTTAAATGTTTGGGACACCCGACATATTTCGAGAGCCAGTCAATGTTCTTGGATGGTTTGCTAAGCACTCGAAAATCTAAAGTTTTTCTCGGCTATCAGAGTTAACTTGTGTTGAAAATCCTGAGAAGGTGCTCTCGGTTAGTCATGAAATAGAGACTCAGTCAATAGCATTTTCTATAGGTGGACAATAACTACTAACATGATTGTTCGCATCAACTTATCTCTTATGATCTTTTTTAATAAAGTAAGAGGATTGAACACGTGATGTTGTAAACCAGTTATGTCTAAAGCTTGATTTGTATTTGCCAGAATGGCTCAAGTCATGAAATATTGTTGCGTCGTAATCGGTTTTTATGCCAAGTAAATATTAAAGGGCTATAGAGTGTCCTACAAGAGTAAATAGTCAACGGGGCAGGAGGGTTAAGGTTTATTTACTTTTGCGCGGGAAACGTGCAAAACCAGGAACTAGGGGAAAACAGTTATCCCCTGGTGCGGAACTGACAAAAGAGTAGTGCAGTAAGTCTAAACATCATTAAATTTTTCTTTTAATTCCTTTAAAGCAGCTGATTTCTAGATGGAGCTGGAGTTTGAAGAACTATTATTCTGGCACTATCTTTTGGAATGGCTGAGTTTCTGAATGTAAGACTTCCAGTTCGATTATTTTTTAAAGTTATTCTTTATTTTATTATGGTAAGTGGCTGATAATTGCCGTGATATCACCTCTATCATGTTCCTTAAATCTGTTGATGGAGGACATATCCTGGATTTAGGTTAAACATTTTACGCATCGTATATTTTTTCGTGTCATTTTCTTCTGGCAAACGTAAGTTTATATATTGAAATAATTTTCCGTAAACTGTTCTCGACACCTGACATATTTCGAGAGCCATTCAATGTTTTTGTATGTTTTGCCAACCATTTTCTGCACGTGGACGATAGCTACTAACGTAATTGTTCAAATCGACATATCTCTTGTGACCCTCTGGAATAAAGTTAGACGATTGAACACGTGATATTGTACACCATTTATGTCTAAAGCTTGATTTGTATCAGCTGAAACGATTTAAATCATGAAATTTTGTTGCTTCGTAATCGGTTTTCATGCCAAGTAAATATTAAAAGGCTACAGAGTGTCCAACAAGAGTAAAAAGTCATCGGGGCAGGAGGGTTAAGGTTTATTTACTTTTGCGCAGGAAACGTGCAAAACCAGGAAATAGGGGAAAAGTGTTGTAGAGCGTTTTCAAGGCTCGATATTTCAAGCATTTTTAGGTTTACCTTTTGTTTTCTTAAGTCTCGCCTTTTCGCCCCTACGTGCTATTTTGATGAATCTATAGTTTTGATCATTTATTTTTAGTGTGTGCTTGAACGTGGCTCAGCAGTTACCGTGCTAGACATTTTAATCCCTTGTTATGGTTGAAGATAACTAGTTTGCTAGGTGGTCATGTTTGAGTTGGTAAAACTGACCTTGAGTTTTACCCACACTGAAAATCCTGTTTTGGAAGTTCCCACGGTTAGCTAACCCAAACATGTCTGTGATTTTTGTATTTAATACTGGAGCACTCCTTGCTGAACGTAGTAGAAATAAGCAGTGGAACAGGAGAGAGAAAATTAGCTGTAGTAGAAGCAGCAGTTTAGGAGAATAAAGAAGAAAATTACAGAGTCTCAGTACCTTTCGTTAATTCGCCAAGCGAGTGGTAGAACCCCTCAACAAAAGAGTTATCCCCTGGTTCGGAACTGACAAAAGAGTTCAATAACGTAGATCCATTTTCTGCCTTTAAAAGCACACACAACCCACAATTCCTCTATTCGCTCCGACGAAGGGCTAACGCTCGAAACTTCAGCTTTGGTAATCGTTAGGGTGTCCAATTTGCCATTTCAACTTTGTTGATATATCCAAATTATTTCGTTACTTCCACCGACGCAGCCCCAAACAGTTTCTCTCCAAACTATCAGCCTTTTTACAAAAGAGTAGTGCAGTAAATTTAAACGTCATTAAATTTTTTTTAATTCCTTTAAAGCAGCTGATTTCTAGATGGAGCTGGAGTTTGGAGAACTATTATTCTAGCACTATTTTTTTAAATGGCTGAGTTTCTGAATGTAAGATTTCCAACTCGATTCTCTTTCACACTGCAGACGCTAGAGGAAAAAGGCCTATGAAAGGTGTTCCTCTGACCTGTTTTACTGGGATTAATAATGACTGAGGTCAGATTCCGATTGAAAAAAGAACCGTAATTTGAAGATGAAGTTAAATATGTCCTTCTTATCTAGAGGATGTAAACAGTTTATCAGTTATATTCTCTTGGATTCATACCACTACCTTAAACTGAGTGAAAATAAGCACTGAGAGCAGTGGGATTGATAGCTATGATAATGAGATTTCTATTAAAATTTGTAACCAGGCTTTGGTAAATGTACGTTACATGTGTTACATACAGATGAGTCAACTGGGAGTTGTTAGTGAAGACTCCAGGTAGTACCTCCTTGATTTGGTTTTCAGTTAAACCCCTAAGAAATTGACATAACTAAATTAAAGATCTCTCCTAAATAGGTAATTATGATTCCAAGAGTGTGTCTGTATTATTATGTCCTTTTGACCATTTTGTTTTAATTGCTTTATAGTAATAAGAAAAGATAACATTTAAAAAGTGTTATGAGTACCTAAAAAGTGTCATACGTACCTAAGAATTGGACATAACTAAATTTAAGATCTCTCCTGAATATGTAATTACGATTCTGAAAGTGTGTGTATGGTATTGTGTCCTTTTGACAAATTCTTTTTGATTGACTCATGGTAATAAAAAAGATAACATTTTAAAGTGTTATGAAGACCCTTAATAAACACAAATACTGCAATATCAAATGAGTAAATTCATAACATTTTTTAACACACTAAAATGCTGAAAAAAGAAAACTTCGTTCGAAATAGAAAATAACCCTAGGCTTCTTTTTGGATTTCTCAACAAATGGTACATTTGGAACGAGGCAAACTTTAGAGGGTTTTCAGGCTTATTCTCTGCACTTGCTAAAATTTTGCTCACCTAATGGTAATAAAATTAATTTTTAATTTGATCCAATGACAACAATCAAATGAAATTTACCTAATTACAACATTTTATGAGACCCCTCCAATAGAAAGAAAAGCCCTCTCAACTGTACTTTGTTTTCAACGTGGGGCTCGTTTTCAACGTGGGGCTCGTTTTCAACGTGGGGCTCGTTTTCAACGTGTGGCTCGCAAGTTTCCCTTGGCTATCAGAGTCAAATTGTGTTGAAAATACTGAGAAAGTGCTCTCGGTTACTCATGAAATTTAGAGTAAAGTATGACGATTCAACATGTGATTTTTTAAACCAGTTTCTTCTAAAGCTTGACTTGTAGTAGCTAAAATGGTTCAAGCCATAAATTTTTGTTGCGTAGTTATCGGTTTTATGCTAAGTAAATACTTTAGGGCTACGAGACCTATTAGGCTCGGTGGCGGGAGAGTTGAGTTTTATTATATGAACAGTTTATTAGTTACATTCTCCTTGATTGATACTATTACCTTGAACTGGGTAAAAATACGGGCTGAAAGCAGTGGGATTGATAGCTATGATAATGAGATCTCTATTAAAATTTGTAACCAGGCTTTGGTAAACGTGCGTTACATGTTTTACATACAGGCGAGTCAACTTGGAGTTGTTCGTGAAGACTCCAGGTGGTAGCTCCTTGATTTGGTTTCTACCTAAGGACCTAAGAAATTGACATAACTAAATTAAAGATCTCTCCTAAATAGGTAATTATGATTCCAAGAGTGTGTCTCTATTATTATGTTCTATTGACCATTTTGTTTTAATTGGTTTCTGGTAACAAGAAAAGATAACATTTAAAAAGTGTTATGAAGTTCCTTAATAAACGCAAATATTGCAATAGCAAATCAGTAAATTAATAACAATTTTAACATGCTGAAATGTATAAAAAAGAAAACTTCATTCGAAATAGAAAATAACCCCAAACCTTTTTTCATATTTCTGAACACATGGCACGTTGGGAACGAGGCAAACTTTAGAGGGTTGATAAATGAATTTACTCTTTTCAGGCTTATTCACGGCAATTGCTAAAATTTTAGCAATTTCCTAATTACAAATTATATGAGTCCTTTCCACTAGAAAGGAGAACCCTCTCAACTGTACCTCGCTTCCAGCGTGTGGCTCTGGTGCTGACTTGGTAGTAGCGCTGAATTGTAGTAAGTCTAGACATCATTAAACATTTCTTTCAATTTCTTTAGAGCAACTGAAGCCTAGATGGAGCTGGAGTTCGGAGAACTATTATTCTGACACCATCTTTTCGAATGGCTGAGTTTCTGAATGCAATAAGTCTGATGCGAGTAATTCTTACGTTGCTTGCGCTAGGGGAAAAAGCTCATGAAAGGTGTTACTCTGACTTGTTTTCAAACTTACTGGGATTAATAATGACTGAAATCAGATTGCGATCAAAAAAGAACCGTAATTTAAAGATAAAGTTAAATATGTCCTTCTTATCAAGAGGATGTATACAAACAACAACAAACATATGAAACATATGTGTGAACTGCGGTTATGAGACGTATATGAGAACGATCCTTCGCAGTAAAGCACTATTTGAGCAATAGTGAAAATCAGACCTAAAAAAAATTTCAGGCCTGTACGGGATTCGAACCACTGACCTCTGCGATACTAGTGCAGCGCTCTACCAATTGAGCTAACAAGCCAACTGGGAGCAGGCCATCAAATTAATTTTTTTTAGGTCTGATTTTCACTATTGCTCAAATAGTGCTTTACTGCGAAGGATCGTTCTCATATACGTCTCATAACCGCAGTTCACACATATGTTTCATATGTTTGTTGTTGTTTGATTTATCATCTACGGGTTTATATCGAATTAATTTGATGGCCTGCTCCCAGTTGGCTTGTTAGCTCAATTGGTAGAGCGCTGCACTAGTATCGCAGAGGTCAGTGGTTCGAATCCCGTACAGGCCTGAAATTTTTTTCAGGTCTGATTTTCACTATTGCTCAAATAGTGCTTTACTGCGAAGGATCGTTCTCATATAGGATGTATACAGTTTATCAGTTATATTCTGGTGGGCTGATACTATTACCCAGAACTGGGTGAAAATAAGCGCTGAGAGCAGTGGGATTGATAGCTATGAGAATGGGATTTCTTTTAAAATTTGTAACCAGGCTTTGGTAAATGTACGATCTGGGATATAGGATTTGAATCCTGCTACTTCGACTTTCATGTTTCAAGCGTTTCATTTGATCTCTATTAGTCCATTAAATGTGTGTCGTGGAATATGCAATAGACGTTTTTTCACTTACAACTCTTGCAGCTTAACCACTGGAATAAGCAATTCACAACGAAATTTCTTGCTTTTGTTTTCGTGTAAAAATTGATGGGTTTTTTTGAACATTTTCTTTTGAGTATAATTCATTTTTAACTTGTAAATTGCGCGCATGCACAAGAGTGAGTGTAGATATGATGTGAAGAATGGTACTTGCTCGCTCCCTCGATTGGTCGATTCCTTTAAACTTTTTTTCCATTTTAGGCTTTTTAGTTAATTTGATAGTTTTTGGCGAATAATAAATGAGTTTAAAACTATACGTTTTTCATCCCTGAATTAAAGTTTGCCCAGTCTCCAGCGTATATTTTATTTATGGCGTCAGTGCTCCTATTTGTGAATGTCTACATGCAGGATTATTTTGTGAATGTCTACATGCAATGATTATTTTGTCCGAAAGAGAAAACAAAGAAAGGAAGGTAAGCGATAGGTGTGTATTAAGTTTTTACTCAAAAATGAAGGTGAAAGATAAAAATCGCTAAATATTTCCGTATATGTGCAAAAAGGTACGCGGGTCATATTTCAAAAGGAATATGCAAATTTGTCTGTGAGCGAAGAGATTTCAAGTTTCATAGAATCTATCAATAGGAAGCAAGACAAAAATGACCAAGAAATACTTCGGGACGACAGTTTTATTCCAAACAGTTCTTGATTTGCTGTCATAAGCGAAAAACGTACGAATTTCTTACGTGTACAAAGCCCACGCGGTAAAACTCATCATGCTTAGATCGTTTTTATTTGACTTCACGGCCAGAAAATTGCGTAGTGTTATGTTAAAAATTCTGAAAAACTTTGATTTAACACAAAATCTTCTATTAAACTATACTTTTTGAACACATTGTTACTCGAACATAATATTTAACGGGCCATGGAATCGTCAAATTGTCACTAGGCCCTGCTTGAGGTCCGCAAGTTCGGTTTCCACATTTCGCATCGTTTTAGACGGAGAATCGAAGACTTGAGAGTTTATTCTGTCACGTTTAAGACCTTGACGTCCATTATTTTCCAAACAGAGTATTCTATATATAGTATTGCTACTTTATATTCTGAGTTCCACAAGGTCTAACTCGATCGCAAGGGAACGAAAAATCTGACTTGAAAATTTTGAAGGTCGGCCGCGTGGATGCCACATTTTCAAATTTGATCACTTAGTAAGAACGCACAGAATGATGCCACTCTAGTGCCCGCTAAGGCCATCAAAATATGTGCGCAGACGACGGATTCTGATTGGTTTATTGATCTCCAACTGAGGAAGTTTAAGGACTAAATTCTGCTCATTAGGCGAGGTAGGGGGAAAGCATTCTCGCGCGAGCCAATCGAGCGGTTCGGGCGGTTACAAGTGGTTAAGCAAAACGAAAAATTTACTTCTGCGCTCCGGATTTGATCCAACCACTCCATCGTAACAGGGAAAGTTATTATGATTGTGGCAGTACCACAGGGTCATCTACGGCATGACTCGCTAGACAGTATAAGCATGAAAACAACGCAACCTTTTGATAATCTTATGCATACATGCTTTTCCTTATGTCCCAGCGTCCCTTTCAGCGCATAAGCTTTTATATGCTTATCCCAATCCTTACATCCCAAGTAAATATCTAGCTTAATAGTGCAACAATAGTCTTTCGATAAACAAAACAGCACTCTTTTGAACTTTCTTCCCACAAACCTTTACAGTAAAATCTGGAACAGTGATTGTCTTACACTAACTCCTACCCAGATCATATTTTCTGTCTTTGAGGCCTAATTTCATTTCACATCAAATTCCTCAGAACGTTCATTTACCAGTCCAGCAGTTCTTAGAACGATTCATTCTCTAGTATGGAAATCAAACATCAATCTCTATTGACGACACATGAATTACAATGGCTTATCCAATTCACGAGTTGGCTCACAGAGCCTTTGATTACCAGGGATATGCTAGCATGTGCGAACGAGATAGACACCCTAAGAATATGGTTGAGTTACCAGCGATACTTAATAAATCATGAATTTAAGTAGGTGATGGAAAAAAGATTCTCGCATATTGTGGCTATCGAAGACCCCTGAGTTTAAATACCCTGACGCTCAGCTTTCAAAAAGCAGAAATTTTAAGAACTCTATCTAGATAGATCTGTAGCAAGAAATCATAGAAAGAGCTAGAAAGCAGAATTCAAGAGGAGGGGAGAGGGCAAAGCAAACAGTTATAGAGAGAAAGCCTGCATGGACGATCACATTTCGTTTTCTCCCTCTCTTATTTTATCACAATGTCCGCGCAGGGTATCTGAGGCATGAAAATAAACAAATATGAAAACAAAAGAACTTGGTAAAGATATAAAATGAACTTGTTAGAGCCAAGGCCACCAACATCCGGTGCTAGCCTTATTTTTAAAAATTCTTAGGTGATTTAATGAGGCCAGGCTACTCCCATATGTTTATCACTACCAATCAATTAACCATCACACCTTGTTCCATTACCTTAGCTCAAAGGTGACTACACCCACAACGCGTGAGAAATTAGGCAATTTGTAACTCACTGCGCGTCAATAGCAACATACAGGTATGCATAACTATCCAGTACTTACAATATGGTCAATTCTGGGTTGTTATTGAAGATTCCAGGTGTTAGCTCCTCTATCTGGTTGTATCTTAAGTCCCTGAAAGGAGGATATATGCCTGGATAAGTTGTTCCTTGAAGCTCGCACTTGCCTTCGAGCATCGCTCTCTGCTATTTTTTTTTCCTTTTTTAGACAGACAAATATCGCAGCATTCTTCGGGCCTGACGGAAGTTATTGTACATATAATTATAACATAGGACTGATAGTCGCTGTGCTTGGAAGACTTTAGATGGTAGCTCCTGCATATGGTTATCTCAAGTCTGTACGTAGTTGGAGGGCATATCCTGAATTTGCTACTAATTCATTACGTAAGATAAATAATGTCAACTTACCTCCGGGTAACATATAGTAAGGCTTCCGGTAACCAGGAATTTTTCAAGCACATAAGAATAATTAGTTTTTAAGCTTTAATCCTCATTGCATGTTTTATGAGCCCTTGAGCAATTAAAATATGGAACTAGAATTTTGTAACTACGCGAGCTGAGATGTTTTATACGTGTAATTGGGTCTGTATAAGACATTTAAAGATGTGTGTCTTGGAATAAGCAATACATGTTTTTTACTCACAGTTGAATCAACTTGGTGTTGTAGCTGAAGACTCCACGTGGTAGCTCTGCTATCTGATTTCTCTGTAAGTACCTAGGCAAAGGATATACCAAGAATTATAAGAATTATAGGTTTTACCTAAGTTTGTAAACCAATCAGAGTCAACTTGTGTTTAAAATACTGATTTTTTTCAGGTCTGATTTTCGCTATTGCATAAATAGCGCTATCTACTGCGAAGGATCGTGCATCATACATATTTAATACCGCAGTTCAAAATATATGAACTTCATATATTCATTGTATCTGATTTATCATCACGGGTTTATTACGAATCAACTTAACGGCCTGCTCCCAGTTGGCTTGTTAGCTCAATTGGTAGAGCGCTGCACTAGTATCGCAGAGGTCAGTGGTTCGAATCCCGTACAGGCCTGATTTTTTCCAGGTCTGATTTTCGCTATTGCATAAATAGCGCTATCTACTGCGAAGGATCGTGCATCATACTTATTTAATACCGCAGTTCAAAATATATGAACTTCATATATTCATTGTATGTAATATACTAAAGTTTTCCGATATCTGGAAACGGAGGGCAAATACTCAGAAAAACTCTAGAAAAGCTCTATGTTCATTGCATGTTATCCAGCACCAGGAAAATACCAATGAATAACTTGTTTTCCTGAATGTTTTTCTATAGTTTTCCTGTACGCGCGAACCCTGCATTTTGCAAGCGTCTTCCCACAGAATAACTAACGGTGAATGCCATGAAAACATGATGTTTGTGATTGTTTTCCTACTCCACTAAAACGCTAGTGTATAGCTTGTTTTCCTGAACGTTTTACTATGGTTTTCCCGAACGCACGAAAGCTGGATTTCAGTTTCCAAGCGTTTTACCGCAGAATCACCCACGGAATCATGATGTTTGTTGATTGTCTTCCTGCTCCACGAAAACGCTAGTGTATAGCTTGTCTTCCTGACCAAGTTTATTTATAGTTTTCCCGATCGCGCGAACGTTGCATTTGTCAAGTGTCTTCTCACAGAAGCACTAACGAACGTGATTAAGCCATGAAAAATTGTTGTTCGTCTATTGTTTGCCTGCTCCGTAGAAACACTCGTCAACAGCTTACAATGTTTTCCTATATGTTTTTCTGTAGTTTTCGTGAGCGCACGAGCGCTGCATTTTTCAAGCGTTTTCACACACAACTACTTATAGTAAACGACCAGAAAATGCGATGGTCGTCGATTGTTTTCTCGCTCCAAGGAGAGGCTAATGAATAGTTCGTTTTCCGGAACGTTTTCCTGCTGTTTTCCTAAGCGTTCGAACAATGTATTTTTCAAGTGTTTTATACGAGAAACGCTGACGGTCAACGCTATGAATATAAGATGTCCGTCGATCATGATCGTTATTTCCTGCTCCATGAAAACGCCAATGGATATGTTGTCTAATATTTAGAATACTGACCACTATTGGGTCATTTGAGGCAATTCAGTTTTTTTGCACTGTTTTCCTGTTCGATTTTCTGCAGTATTCATGAGCGCACGAGCGCTCCATCTTCCAACAGTTTTCACGCAGAATTACTTAATGATGAACGGCAAGAACACACGATGTTCGTCGATTGTGATCATTATTTCCTGCCCTTAATCCTGCGCCATGAAAACGCCATTGGATATCTTGTCTAGTATTTAGAAGACTGAACCCGATTGGGTCATTTGGGGCAATTCAGTCATTTGAGCCGTTTGGATCATTTGAGGAAATTGAGCTTATCGGGTGATTTTGGTGGTTCAGGTAGTTGGATCACTTGCCCTTATTGGGTAGAACAGCGATTAACCGAGCGGCGGTAAACGCGGGAAAATGTATGACTTGCACGAATTCACCGTTGCAGAAAACACCGGAAAATGCATGCTTTCTGGTTAACTCCAGTGAACATAACGTTAGAATGCACAAAACGGCTGTGAATGGCAGAAGACATAGTATTTTTCATACGTTAACCCATCAGCAATACATGTAAATGGTAAAACGTAGGAAAATGCGTTTCAACGTAAAGTAATTGTTATCTAGCATTTGGATAATTTTGGTGCTGTCATTAAACACCCGAAAAGTACCCCGATTTTCTGTGTAAAAAATCCTATGACGAAACAAGAGGCTAGGGTCGAAACTCCGCAGTTTAAATTGGGTTAGATAAACTAACGGGCTCTCTGCTCATCGTGGCCTTCTGTACAAAGGAGGAGGGGTAACCGTTGGAAACAAGAACTGATGATAAATGTTTCTTTCTCTCGGAGATGACTGACGGTTTTGTCAAAGGCGCTTCGCCCGGTTATGCAATACCGCTTTCCACTGATCAAGGGTGGTGTGAATCATATGCTAAGTACCGATCAGTGTGAGTAGGTGTTCTGTAGACACTGCGTGGTGTTCAGGGGCCTCTCTGGTTCCTTCTTAACTGACGTGTCAAGAAAGACTATCTTACAGTAAGTCTGTTATTTGTTCTTCTGACCATTTTTTTGTTTTAAATTGGGTGAGATAAACTAAAGTTGAATTGGTTTAAAATACCATTTAAAAAGTGTTGTGAATCCCCCATTATGCTGTTGCTTCGCTTTTCCGTCTAGAGAAAAGGGGAAGTTGCATTTTTCCTTCTTAGGCTGGTTTATCTTCTACTCTGCCAAAGATTTCGGACTGAGCATGTCTTGAAACTACGGAAAATATCTGCACGCTTGATACATTTAGAAAGTTATCGTCTATGATGTGTTGTAGGTGATGTTGTAAACCAGTTATGTCTAAGGCTTGATTTGTACTAGCTCTAATAATTTAGGTCAAATAGAAATTATAATCACATCGCCATCGGCTTTTGTCTCACGCAGATATTACTAAAGGACTATGGAGTGTCCTAAGAAAATAATTAGAATAATTAGTTACTGGGGCGAGGGGGCTTAGATTTATCTCTTTTCGCCAGGGACAAGAACAAAACAAGGAACTGGGAAAAACAGTTACCCCTGGTCTCGGACTGAGAAGAGTCCTGTAGTACTCTTTTCATCATTTAAAACGTTTTATGAAGTCCCTCGGAGCTCGAAGAAACAATTCTTAAATCATTTTCTCGAATGACCCATTTCTTCAGTACAGCATGCGCGTATCTTGTATGCCAAGAAATCCGAATCGACCATTTTTTGTTGTGATTGCTTTTCTCAGGGGACAACAACATGAAAGGTGATGCGCTAATCTGTTTGAAACTTAGTAGGATTAGTTACGATTGGTGGGTAATCATATGGGTTGAATTGATTTGATTAATATAGCGAAAATTGTGTTCCTCCGACCCCTTTATTTTCAAGTAGTGGGATTGATAATAATAAGAAAGGGATTTCGAACCTCGCCAATCATGCGTGTGATAGGATTTGTATTAGTCGCTTAAAAATGTATGTCGTGAAGCAGACAACGGATGCTTTTTTACTTGCAACTGTTGCCAAATAAATCACGTAGTTTCTTGATTGTGCTATAAATGAAATTCTTTTTCTAAGATTACTTTATTGTTACCAGTCATGAAGATACGCTCGCAATTGCATACGAAGTAGATGCCCTAAGAAAGAAGAATTGGTCACCACTGATAGTTAATTAAGTGCGACTCTCTGTAACCTTCGAACTTTCGTCGGCCACTTCATTTCACCGATTTGGCTGAAATTTGACATAAATCTTGCTCTAGGGTCCTTATTGCGCAAAACGGCTGTGAATGGGAGAATACATGGTATTTTCCATGGGTTAACCGATCAGCGGTAAAACGCCGAAAAATGCATTTCAACGAGTTTTCTCGAATTTAATGTCACGGAAAAATGTTGAATTTACGTTCTGTTCTAAATTAATATTTCTGATTCAGAGTCAGTTTATCGTTTAAATAGTGAGTGTCAAAGGTTAACATAGAACAGAAACCCAAAGGAGTTTACAAGGTAGCAGTGTTTTAGCGACATAATCGTTACCAACACTATATTGACTCTTGCCATACGTTTATATTCAATCTTGCCAATCGTACCGGTTTTTACCAGTCTTCGTGTCTTCTGATACCGGAACAAGATGTTGTGAACCAATTTTAATTCCCTGGGGTAGCTTTTTACTCGCCCTACAGGTTTATTTCTTAAAGCTTTGTAGTGTCGTCAATGTTCTGTGAGTCAAAAAGATACTAAAGGGCTCTGATAGGGGTAAACAGGTGAGCAGGTGTCTAGGTTTTGTTTATATGTGTACTGGGAAAGGGGAATTCCAGCGGTTAGCACTAGGTCAAACACTCTTATTAGAAAAGGGCTAAAGAACTTGAGCTGAAGCTAATGGAACTAGCTATACTCCATTCGGAAAGAAAGTAGCTTTTTACTTTCGTTCGTTGTCAAAATGTGAGATTTTAATAAACAACTTGGGGTTATGCACTTTTTAGGTTATTTATCATCTCATATTCGACTTGCTCTCGTACAATAATTGTTAACTAACACTTGGATAATTTTTGGTGCTGTCATAGAACACCCCAAAAGGTACCCCCTTTATCTGTGTGAAAAATCAATAACGAAACAAGAGGCTAGAGTCCAAACTCCGTAGAGGTATGTATTAGTCAAATATGAGTTAAAGTATCCACAACATTCGGATTTTGAGAAACTTCTTAGAATTCCAAACTGAGGGACAACAAATTAACTTGAACGAAAACTCAAAAACAGTAAACAACTCCATAAAAACAGAACAACAAAGGATGCCCGAGAAAAATTGACCACGTCAGTTTCCAATGGCAAGGTTAAAGCTCTTTGACCTGATTGACTAACTTGTAAAATCATGTGCGCTGCGCGTGAAAACAAGAATAATACAACATGGAAGACGAGAATTGTAATTTAAAATTCAAAAAAGGAAAGCCGTTTTCTCCAATCTGATTGTTACGCAATCCCCACAGGAAGATTTTCTCTGGATTTAAGAATAAAGTGGTACATCTTAAGCATTGTTGCTATGACGTAACATTCTCTCGTATTTACAATTTTTCTCCGCACTTTTGGAAAGGGACGCTAACTCGCTGAGGACCTAACAAATAACAATAACTTGAACTCCTTACGCAAAACTTTCCAGGAAAAATATATAGGCACTGGGTCGAGGGGGCTGAGATTTTCCCACCGGAAAAGAGCAAAGCCACGAAATGGGGAGAACAGCTACCCCTGGTGTCGGACTGAGAAAAGGATACCGTAGCATGTCTACGCATCCTTTGAAAGGGTTCATAAAGTCGCTCGGAGTTCGAAGAAAAAGTTCTTAAAGCATATTGTCGAATGGCCCATTTTCTTCCAATTCAGGATATATATTCATTGTATGCAAAAAGTCCAAATCGATCATTATCTCTCATGATTGCTTGTCTTAGGGGAAACACCCCATAAAAGGTGTTCCTTTGACTTGTTTTGAAACTTAGTGGGATTATTAGGATTGAAATCACATTTCTGTCAAAGCATCCTATGTATCCCAAAGAATCCATCAAATGTTAACTTATGAATGTCTCACTTACAGTTCAGTCAACTCGGAGTTGTTATTGAAGACTCCAGCTGGTAGCTTCTGGATTTGATTTCCAAATAAGTACCTGAGAAATGAACAAAACTGAACCTAAGATCGCTCCTTAGTGGATAATCATGATTCCTACACTGAGTCTAAGTTATTTGCCATTTTGAAAATTTTTTTTTTTGTTTGTTCAGATTGGGTTACATAAACTTACGGGCTCTCTGCTAACGGGGGAATTTTGTTATTATTATCATTATTATTATTATTTATTTATTTTTTTGTTTGTAGCGACCTTCTGTACAAAGGAGGAGGGATAGCTGTTGGAAACAAGAACTGATGACAAATGTTCCTTTTCCTCAGAGATGACTAACAGCTTTGTGACAAGGCACTTCGCCCGGTAGGACAATACCGGGCTCCACTGATCAAGCGTGGTGTGAATCATACGCAAAGTACTAGTCAGTGTGATTTGGTATTCTGTAGACACTGCATGGTGTTCAGGCGTCTCTCTGGTTCCTTCGTAACTGACATGTCAAGAAAGGCAGTCTTAGAGTGAGTCTATGTTGTCTGTCCTTTTCAACATTTTTTTGTTTTAATTGGGTTAGATAAACTAAACTAGAAATGGGTTTAAAATACCATTTTAAAAGTGTCATGAAGTCCGCTTATATTGTTGCTTAGCTTTTCCCTCTGGAGAAAAGGGAAAGATGCACTTTTCTTCCCTAGGATGGCTTATCTTTTACTCTGCCAAAGATGTTTGGCTGAGCATTTCTTAAGACTTCGGAAAATATCTGCACGTTTGATACGTTTAGAAAGGTATGGTCTATGATATGTTGTGCGTGATGTTGTAAACCAGTTATGTCTGAGGCTTGATTTGTACTAGCTCTAATAATTTAGGTCATAAATTATAATCACATCGCCATCGGCTTTTGTCTCACGCAGATATTGCTAAAGGACTATGGAGGGCCCTAAGAAAACAAATAGGGGCGACTGGGGCGACTGGGGCGAGGTGAGGCGAGGTGGCTGAGATTTATCTATTTTCGCAAGGGACAAGAGCAAAACAAGGAATTGGGAAAAACAGTTACTACTGGTCTCGGATTGAGAAGAGAGTACTGTAGTACTCTTATCATTTAAAACGTTTTATGAAGTCCCTCCCAGCTCGAAAAAACAATTATTAAATCATTTTTTCCAATGATCCATTTCCTTCAGTACAGCATGCGTACACCTTGTATGCCAAGAAATCGACTATTTTTTATTGTAATTGCTTTTGTTAGGGGAAGAACGACTTGAAAGGTGATCCACTAACTTGTTCTGAAACTTAGTGGGATTAGTTACGATTGGTAAAATACAAAGTCGTGATTTTAAGATTAAGGTCAATTTATCGTTCTCAACAATTTTTTTTTTAACATTTATTGGGACTGATATTATCACCTTGGACTGGGTGATCATATGGATTGAATATACTTGATTGATATAACGGAAATTGTGTTCCTCCAACCCCTTTTTTTTAAAGTAGTGGGATTGGTAACAATGAGAATGGGATTCGAATCCTGCCAATGAAGCGTGTGATAGCATCTGTATTAGTCGCTTAAAAATGTGTCATGACACAGACAATAGATGTTTTTTTTTACTTGCAACTCTTGCAGCGTGATGGATGAACCAAATAAATCGCAACGCAGTTTGTTGGTTGTGTTATTAGTGAAAACATTTTACCAATATTACTTTATTGTTACCAGTCATGAAAATGTAAATGCAAATAAATTAGGTGCCCTAAGAGGGCGGAATTAGTCACCAGTGATAGTTAAGAAATCTTATTCAAGTCACCTGTAACTAATGAAAAAAGATACTCACCTCTGATTAACTCACACGCTCTAAAAATCATTCCACTCTCTTTTAATCGCGTATTATCGCTTTCGAAGACCCCTGAGCTTAAATACTCTTAAATTAGCTTTCGTTTTCGTCAATAAGTTTCTAAATGACTGATTAAATGCACTTAATTAAATATTTGAAAGAGGATGAACACAATATTCCCGTTTGACCTAACAATAAGCCTGGGTGTTTGTCTTTTTATCATTTTTTTAGCACAAGTTGTTCCTTGAAGCTCACAGTTTCCCCTCGAGCCTCGCTCTCTGTTCATTTTGCAGAACAGATAACGGACAAGTATCGGCGCATTTCTCCGATGCAAACGGAAGCTATTGTTGATATATGTATTTTGGAACAATTCAGGTGGTAACTCCTTCATCAGGTTCTCTCAAGTCTCACGGTAGATGGAAAATATATCCTAAATTTAGGTTAAATATCAATTTTATGGTCCATGTAATTTTGTTGTCCCAGTTTCTGTCTGGTCAGAGAAAATTTTGAATTTTGCAATGTCTTTTCCCATGGCTTACTCCAGGTGATAGCTCTTCTATTTGGTTGTCGTCCAAGTCACTACGAAAAGGATATATCCTCAATCTTATGTCTTTTCTGGGTTATTAAACTTAAGTTTATTTTAACCCTGATGAGATTTAAAGAGACCATAGCATACTTTCATTATCAAAGTTAAATAGCGCTAACTCGCTTTCGAGTAACTTAGCGCGGCTGCTGGTAGCCAGCAACTTCTTAAGCACAAAAGAAAGATAAGCTGTTGTCGTGGACTTCGCCGAGTTAATTGTTGTTTTTATATGAAAATCTATAAGCGATGTGTATTCACTTGCTCCAATTTTGTCACAGTTTTGATCAATTGGTAACAGGACTTCTTGCTTCGCGGTTGTCCTATATTGCTAATCTCTTCTATGATTACAGACCGAATTGGACTCCACTTGGTTCTTCTACTATTATGAATAAGGAGATTGTATGGTCATATCTGGGAAAACCTATCAGACATTGACTGCTGAGTGTATTATGTGCAGGTGGGTCTACTCGGAGCTGTTATTGAAAACTCCAGGTGGTAACTCCTTGATTTGGTTTCTAAAGCTGAAAGGGTAATCATAATTTCAGAGTGTGGTTTCTGTCACTGTGTTCTTTTGAGCATCATTTTTTAATTTGGTCAGAAAAAATTTAACTAGGAATGGCTGGACCTGGAGTTCTTAGGAGTAGAGCTCTTAAATTATCTTTTCGAATGGCCGAGTTTCTGCAGTTCAGCAATTCCACTAAAAAGCTTACAAGAATGATAGATTACGCCATTATCTCTATTGGGAAGCACTGGATAAGTTATGGTAATTGACTTCCTGTAAAAGGGGGGGAGGAATGGCATAGCATTTTCTGAATAAAACTTGAGTTCAGCTCGTTATTTACATCGATAGATATGATACTTGCACAAGTACCATTCGCGAGTTTTATGGTTGCGTTTGGCAGGGATGTCCTAGGTGCTTTCCAGATCGCGGTCAAGTCTGTGAACATCCCGATCGCACCATAGGAGAACTTTGGGAACTTTCCCAAAGAACAAAAAGCCAAGAGACGTTTTGCCAATTGTGTCAACACCTGGCCAATAATTAATCAAGAGGCTAGCCGTTGACCATCGTGGGTGACAATGCGAGAACTCAAGGCCCGGTATGTGCGAGAGTATAAGGAACGAGAGAAAATCAAATTAGTTTCTGAGCAGATTCAGAAGAACCCAGGTCATAAAACGGTGGCTTTATTCATTTTAAACTCCTTCTGGGGCAAGTTTGGGGAATACTTCAACAAAACCACAACCCAACAAATCACAACTCCACACGAACTGTTTCAACCAGTGAACAACCCTCTCCTGAACATACTACGTGTTCGTATTTCGTCTAAACTATAAACGATAAAGAAGGAAAAGCAACAAGAGACGGAAACCTAAGAATATTGTGCAGATCACTTGGTAAATATGACAAGGCCTGAGAGTATCAGGAGGAGGCACTCTCAAGAAGATGTGGACATGAGCAATGTAGATACGTTAATGAATTAGTAAGATAAAGAAACAATGCTTCGATTTTATGTTTTCAGTTTTTTAAAAAAATCGTGCGTGAGAGATTGAAGTTTTACAGCTCGAACAACGTTAGAGTGTGCTAAGGGTCGTGATATTCACGTTGGCATTGGTACATTTTTGAGAACGTTTAATAATGAGGTTTATTAATTATGGGTTGATTGCTCGTTTCACAACCTGAGTGGTTTCTTAGCTTGAATAATTTTCTTTGATATTTGCTCCATCAGGGTCGTCTTATTATTATTATTATTAATCTAATTATTATTAATCTAATCTACGCGTTTTACAAGATATCAACATTAATCGGTTCTCAAGCAAACTTTCATGTTCATAAAGACCGTTCACGCCCGCAAATAGCATGGGAAGCTAGTCGTATATTTTTGTTTTGCCATTTTCTTCCGCCCAACGTAAATTGAAATTTTGCATTAATTCTCCCTTAAATGTTTGGGACACCCGATATATTTCGAGAGCCAGTCAATGTTTTTCGATGGTTTGCTAAGCACTCAAGAATCTAAAGTTTCTCTCGGCTATCAGAGTCAACTTGTGTGGAAAATACTGAGAAGGCGCTCCTGGTTAGTCATGAAATAGAGACTCAGTCATCTGCAATTTCTATACGTGAATGATAACTACTAACGTGATTGTTCACATCAACATATCTCTTATGATCCTTTTGAATAAAGTAAGAGGATTGACCACGTGATGTTGTAAACCAGTTTGAAAGGAGGCAAACTTTAGAGGGTTGAAGGATGATTTTTCTCTCTTCAGGCTTATTTTCGGCAATTGATAGAATTTCGCTCACCTGATGGTAATAAAGCTTTATTTGATTCGATGACACCGATCAAATGAAATTTACCTAATTAAAAAAATTCATGACTCCCCTCCACTAGAAAGAAAAACCCTCTCAACTGTATTTCGTTTTCAACGTGTGGCTCTGTAGCCCGGTTGGTAGTATCGCTGAATTAGTATCTGGGAGGCATGGGTTCAAGTCCCGTTAGAGCCTGAAGTATATCCAGGCTTCAGATAATGGACATATATCAGGGCATTTCTTTAAAGCCGAATAAAAGCTATTCTTCATTTAATTATGGTAAGTGGCTGATAATTGCTGTGATATCTCCTCTATCAGGCTCCTTAAATCTGTTGATGGAGGACATATCCTGGATTTAGGTTAAACATTTTACACATCGTACATTTTTTCCTGTCATTTTCTTCTGGCTAACGTAAATTTAAATATTGCAATAACTTTCCGTAAATTGTTTTGGACACTTGACATATTTCGAGAGCCAGTCAATATTTTTGGATGGTTTGCTAAACACTCGAGAATCTAAAGTTTCTCTCGGCTATCAGAGTCAACTTGTGTTGAAAATACTGACAAAGTGCTCTCGGTTACTCATGAAATAGAGACTCAATCAATAGCTTTTTCTATACGCGGACGATAACCACTAACGTGATTGTTCACATCAACATACTCTTGTGATGCTTTTGAAGAAAGTATGACGATTGAACATGTGATATTGTAAACCAGTTTTTTCTAAAGCTTGATTTGTATTAGCTGGAATGGTTCAAGTCATAAAATTTTGTTGCGTCGTAATCGGTTTTATGCTAAGTAAATATTTAAGGGCTACGAGACTTATTAGGCTTGGGGGCGGGAGAGTTGAGTTTTATTATATAAACAGTATATTTTTGCACGGCAAAAAAGTAAGAAACCCGTCACAAAACAAGAGAACAGAGTTAGTTCCTGGTGTGGAACCGACAAAAGAGTAGTGTAATAAGTCTAAGCATCATGAAAAAAATATATTTTAAGTCCTTTAGAGCAACTGAGGTCTAGATGGAGCTTAAGTTCAGAGAAGTATAATTCTGACACCGTCTTTTAGAATGGCCGAGTTTCCGAATGTAAGAGGTCCAATTCGATAATTTTTTTATATTGCTTGCGTTAGGGGAAAAAGGCCCATGAAGGATGTTCCTCGGACCTGTTTTGAAACCTACAGAGATTAATAATGACTGAAATCAGACTGTCATAAAAAGAAAGAACCGTAATTTGAATATAAAGTTAAATATGTCCTCTTGATCAAGTGGATATAAACAGTTTATTGGTTATAAACTCCTGGATTGACACTGTTACCTTGAACTGGGTGAAATAAGGGCTGAAAGTAGTGCAATTGAGAACTAAGAGAATGGAGTTTTTATTAAAATTTGGAACCAGGCTTTGGTAAATGTGCGGGTTGAAGAATGAATTTCCTCTTTTCAGGCTTATTTCGGCAATTGCTAAAATTTTTAGCTCACCTGCTGGTCATAAACCTTCACTTGATTGTCAATACCGCCCATCAAATGAAATTTTACCTAATTACAAATTATATGAATCCCCTCCAGGAGAAAGAAGAACCTCCTCAACTGTATCTCGCTTTCAACGTGTGGCTCTATAGCTCAGTTGATAGTAGCGCTGGGAGGCACGAGTTCGAATCCCGTTTAAGCCTTAAGTATATCCAGGCCTCAGATAATGGACAAATATCAGAGCAATTCTTTCAAGCTGAATAAAATCTATTCTTTATGTAATTATGAGAAATGACTGATAATTACTATAATAGCTTCTCTATCAGGTTGCTAAAGTCTGTGTACGGAGGAAATATCCCAGTTTAGGTTAAACACTCCGGACATCGTAAATTTCAATTTTTCGATCATTTTCCGTAAAATGTTTTGGACAGCCAACATATTTCGAGAGCCAGTCAATGTTCTTGAGTGGTTTGCAAGGCACTCAAGAAGCTAGCGTTACTCTCGGCTATCGCCTTGCGCGACTCCAAAGCTTCTCAGTTTTGTGCTTAGCAACCTCCCGCGTGCATCCAAAACTCAATAGTGTCCGCTATGGTGTTCACCATTTGTTAAATTTGATTTTCAATCTGCGGGTTAAAAGAAAATATTTCATTGCGAATTCATAGATTAATGACGTGCAGAAAAATTAACCCGTTTTTTCGACGATAACCTGTGTTAATTATTTATTGTCTGCACTTTTAAAAATATTCCAAGGATGATGGACACAATATTCCCGTTTGACTTGACAATATGCCTGGAAATTTGTTTTTTTTAATAACATAAGTTGTTCCTTGAAGCTCGCAGTTCCCTTCGAGCATTGCTCCCTGTTGATTTTTTTCTTTTTTTTAACCACACAAATACCGGAGCATTCTTCGGGCCTAATGGAAGTTATTGTACATATAACTATAATATATGACTGATGGTCGCTGTGCTTTGGAAGACTTCAGATGGTAACTCCTGCATATGGTTGTCTCAAGTCTGTAGTTGGAGGGAATATCCTGGATTTCGGTTTAACAGTTTATCATTCGTGTATTTCTTTGTGTCAATTACCATTTGAATGACATTAGATTTTGTTAGACATTTAAGAATAAACATTAGCGAGAAAAACACACAACGTTTCGATGACTCCATGTCATCATTCTCAAGTGAGAAGAGAATAAAAATGAATAATCAATTTATACCTTACGAAGGTGACAAACGCAAAAAGTTAAAAATTTTTAAAAATTCAAATAGATAATTGGGCGTGTTGAGTTTATAAATGTAAACTATTAAATAAATAGTTTCGCGCGTATGGAATCCGATTGTTTGTTCAAAGAGGGCTTCATCTTCTTTCTGAAAAGCATCTCATGAACTAAACAGTCCAGTTTCCCGGTGCACTTTTTAAGTACGTTGAAATGCTTGGTCAGGTCGCCGATGGTTTGTAGGCCGTGGTCGTTCTTTAGATGTTTGTCGATGGCCGAACTACGGTGCTTATCAATACGTTGATGTAAATGCCGGCTGGTGTACCCGACGTACTCTGCATCGCACAGATCACATTTATAATTATATACAACGCATTGTTGGTTAACTATAGGAGGTTTAGGCTCACGCATTCTGAGATCTTCACAGATTTTGCGACTCTCTAACACGGGTTGAAGGGTGTGATCGATTTTGTTGCTTAGATCTGATAATTGCCTTTTCACTGCGTCAGCTGACTTTTGATCTATAAAAGGCAAAACCACTCGGTGAACAGCATTTTCGTTGATGGATAATTGAGCTTGCACTCCAGGGTTTTCCAACCTAACTGAGATGACAAAGTGAGAAATGGTGGAATTGATGAGGTGGTCGGGATACTTGAGGTTTGTAAACATCATCTTTAGATGATCACATTCAGATTTGAAGGACTCCCATGTGGACGACAGGCGGAATGCACGATTCAACATGGTCTTGAGTAGTGATTTCTTGTACCTTTTATCGACGTGGCTCTGGTGATGAAGCAGTAGGCCTGTGTTTCTTGGTTTCCGATAAACACCAGTTCTAGTTTACAGCCTTTCTTGAGCACTTCCATACCGACAAAAGGTAACTTGTTTTACAAAAGGTAACTTGCTAGCCCCATGGTAAAGTGTATGGACTGATGGCGGTTATTTAGCGTTGATAATAAATCTTCTGCTGCTGGTACACTTGTGACAATAGCAAACGGGTCATCCACGTACCTTCTGTAAAATTCAGGGAGCCTTTTGTCTTCATCTAGTTTCTCTTTGATAGAACAGAGAAATGCGTTTGCCATAAGTGGGCCCAATGGAGAACCCATGGCCACACCGTCGATCTGCTCGTAAAGATTGCCATCAAATTGGAATAGTTGATTCATAGTTGCAATTTCCAGAAGTTGCACCAGTTCAGGCTTTGTAATGCTGAGGTCGTGTGTAGCATTAAACCAGTTGTCAGCGAACGCCTTCTTAGCGATGATTTCGATCGTTTTATGGAGCGGCACATTAGTGAATAGTGACGTGACGTCATAGGATACCAGAATGTCATTCTCGTCGATGACTAGGTTTTAAATCTCATCGGCAAAGGAGAAGGTATCTGATATTGTGTAGCGATCGCTTGACAGGGGCTTCAGTTTGTCATCAAGCCACTTGGCGAGGGCATAGTTGTAAGTGCCGGTGGCAGACAGGATAGGTTTCATCGATAGATTCTCTTTGTGTGTCTTAGGGAGTCCATAAAGATGGGCAAGGCGTGAGCCAGCCTGGCAAACACAGTCAGCAATCTGCTTTGGTAAGATCTTCCGTACAACAGATGCAAGGTGCTTCTCCTTCTCCAATAGGGGGTGGTAATGCTTTACTGGGCGGCCTCTCGTTTTTGGTCTCTGCAGGCTGAAAGGTGTGGACTTCGATGTATCATTGATAGATGCCTGGCTCAGCAGGTTAATATAATCAGATTTGTTCATGATGACTACACCAGTACCTTTATCTGGCTTTGTGACGACGATGTTGTCAAGTCGTTTCAACTGCTTTACAGCCCTTTGCTTTATAGCCCTTAGAAGGGCTGAATTAGTATGTGGGAGGCATAGCTTCGAGTCCCGTTCAAGCCTGAGTTCATCCAGGCTTAAATACGAAAGGTGGGCTATAAAAGGAGCCTTAGCTCCCACTGGACCATTTGTCAATCAACCGTCGCGTGATGTAGAACTCTTGGAGTCAAGTCAGCTTGAGCTACAGCTACTCCAAAGCAGTGAACAGCGGGCGCATTCCTCAAAATCGTTTTATGCCTTCATCACAATACAAGAATTTTTGAGATTTGTATATCCTTTCTGTCTTTATTTGTGGCGGTAAATGTGAGATTGAAATAGGTGGTTCGCACGTTACCTCATGCCACCATGCTGGTGGATGTAAACAATAGATATCTCATTTGTTCCTTTTGTTCGTCTACCAGCATTTGAATTTGACCCGCACACGCTAACGGTGAGTGACAAATGAACCTAGGTCTTCCCAGCCTTCGTGTTTAAGATAATGAACAAATATTAGAGCGTTTCTTTCAAGCCGAATAAAAATTATTCTTCATGTAATAATGATAAATGACTGATAATTGCTGTAATAGCTTCTCTATCAGGTTACTAAAGTCTGTTGATGGAGGACATATCCTGGACTTAGGTTAAACATTTTATCCATATTGTATATTTTTATTGTGTCATATTTTCTTTTGGCAAACGTAGATTTAAATTTCGCAATAACTTTCCGAAAAATGTTTTGGATCCCCAAAATATTTCGAGAGCCAGTCAATGTTATTGAGTGGTTTGCAAGGCACTCAAGAAGCTAGCGTTACTCTCGGCTATCGCCTTGCGCGACTCCTACGCTTCTCAGTTTTGTGCTTAGCAACCTCCCGCCTGCATCCAAAACTCGACAGTGTGCGCTATGGTGTTTACCATTTGTTAAATTTGATTTTCAATCCGTAGATCAAAAGAAAATATTTCATTAGGAATTCATAGATTGATGTCGTGCAGAAAAATTAACCCGCTTTTTCGACGATGAACTGTTTTTAAATGATTTATCATCCGTACTTCTAAAAATATTTGAAGGATGATGAACACAATATTCCCCTTTGACCAAACAATATGCCTGGATACTTGTCTTTTTTTTATTAACATAAGTTGTTCCTTGAAGCTCGTAGTTTCTCTCGAGCCTCGCTCTCTTTTGGTTTTTTTTTTTTTTTTTTTTTTTTTAACAGACAAATATCGGAGCATTCTTCAGGCCAGACGGAAGCTATTGTACATATAATTACGATAAATGAACGATAATCGCTGTGTTTTGGAAGACTTCAGATGGTAACTCCTGTATATGGTTGTCTCAAGTCTGTGGATCGAGGGCATATCCTGGATTTAGGTGAAGCATTTTATCATTCATGTCTTTTGTTGTCTCATTTTCTATCTGGCCAAAGAAAATGTCCATTTTTGCGACAATTTTCTGTAAAAACGTTTTAGACACTCGATACATTTCCAGAGCCAGTCAATGTTTAGCAATTTGTGTGATGTTTACAGCACCATGACTATTTTGATTTTTTGCCATTAGTTGTGATCAGTTGTATCAGGCTACTAGTTCCAAGCCGTCTTTATAAGCAAAACACTGGCTAGTGGTATTGCATAACGGTTTTGTCCGCGCGGGGGTTTGCACTCGCTCTACAGGTTCAAGTCATCAGATTTTGCGACGGTTCCATTGGATTTTGTGTGCCACGCAGATATTTAAGAGTCAAAGAGGGGAGGAAGGAGGAGGACTTTAGAACTTATCCATTGTATCATACAAATACACTGAAATTTCCGCTTGAATGGCTGCGTTTTGAACCCTGCAACGTCCCTTTAAAGGCGTCTCTTTTAAAGGCGAACAATAGTGTGAAATATAAACGGATAAGTGTATTACTCACAGTACAGTTAACTCGGTGTTGTTAGCGAAGACTCCAGGTGGTAGCTCCTTTATTTGGTTGTCATCCAAGTCACTACGAAAAGGATATATTGTTGATCTAAAGTTTTTTCTGGGTTATTAAAACTAGGCTTTTTAAACCCTGATAAAATTTAGAGACCACATCATACTTTCATTATCTAACTAGAAGGTAAATAATGCAAACTTACTTCCGGGTAACTTAGTAAGGCTTCCGGTAACCAGCAATATTTCAGGTACATAAGAACGATTAGTCAGTTTTAAGCTTCAACCCTCAACTTTAAGGAACGGCCATGGCATGTTTCATGAGCTCTTGGGCACTTAAAGTTTGGAACCAAGATTTTATAAATACGCGAGCTGAGATATTTTATACGTGTGATTGGGTTTGTAAGAGTCGCTTAAAAATGTGTCTTGAAATAAGCAATGCATGTTTTTACTTACAGTCGAATCAACTTGGTGTTGTAGCTGAAGACTCCAGGTGGTAGCTGTGCTATCTGATTCTCATATAAGTACCTATTTAAAAAATATACCAAGAGTTATAGGTTTTACCTAAGTTTGTGAACCAATCAGAGTCAACTTGTGTTGAAAATACTGAGAAGGTGCTCTAGGTTAGTCATGCAATAGAAACTCAATCAATAGTGTGTTCTATGCGGGGATGAGATAATTACTATTATTAAAAACTGGATCATTGTATAATGCAATTCAAGACTTTTTATTGGCTCAGCCATTATGGTATATGAGCCAATATACCATAGTCTAATTTCTGTACAGTGTTAAATCCGGTTTCTTCTCACAAAATAAAGTCGAGAAGATTTGTCTTATATCTTGGGGGCGTTTTTTTAATAAAACAACTATTCCACTCTCGCTTGTTGGATATGAGATGATTATAGCCAACTCGGCGCTACGCGCCTCGTTGGCTATCTATCATCTCATATCCAACGCGCGTTGTGGAATAATTGTTAAATGTAATTGTTCACATCAACATATTTTCTGTGATCCTTGCAGCTTGCTTGTATTCTGTCAGTCATCCGTTGGAAGTTTTAATAGCAAAGCAAACAGTTAAAGAGAAAGCCTGCAAGGACGATCAACTCTCGTTTTTTCCTTCTCTTATTTTATCACATTTATCTGCGCAGGGTATCTGACGCATGAAAATAAAACAAATACGAACGCAAAAGAACTAGGTAAAGATAGAAAATGAAATTTTTAGAGCCAAGGCCACCAAAGTCCGGTGGTAGCCTTTTTCTTACAAATGTTCAGATGATTTAATGAGGCCAGGCTACCCCCATCTGTTTATCACTACCAATCAATTAACCATCGCATCTTGTTCCATTGCCTTAGCTCCTAGCTGACTACACACTACACCCACAACGCGTGAGAAATTAGATAATTCGTAACTCACTGCTTGTCAATATCAACATACAGGTATGCATAACTATCATCTACGTACAATATGGTCAATTCTGGGTTGTTATCGAAGACTCCAGGTGGTAGCTCCTCTATCTGGTTGTAACTCAAGTCCCTGAAAGGAGGATGTATCATTGAGTAAGGTCGAGTGTTTCACATCTTGTCCTGTTGTTGTACATTTCCTCTCTGTCCTCCCCCCAACCCCCACCCCTCCTTCATCACCTCCTCGTAAAACGAAGAGTTGAAATGCTTACAATTTCGCTGTAGAAAAGGGCAAGTGCTGTGGAACTGACTGTAAATATTCTCCCCTACATTCAACGCGTGTAACTGAGCGCATAATGCCAACGGCAGTGGTACATTGGCAGCGATCTGGGCACCCTAGAGTATAAAAAATAAGATATACTCTTACTATCGTATTGTTTGATGCAAGTTATCGAAGGGATTTTAGTTTATTTGGTTGGAGTTGCTAAAGAGTGTATTTGAGTCCTTTAATAAGGTTGGTACCCTCAAGTCATCTCGCGAAAACTCAATATTAATCCAGAGCAAGGCAAGAAAAAATTTTGATAGGTCAATAAAACTATGGTTACAGTCTTAAAGGTTAGAGGTATAGAAACTTGCAAATGTTCACTAAATTTTCCCCTGACCTGATTCAGTTAAGAATCAAATTTTCATTATTAAAACTTACTTTCGATGACAAGACGGATTTCTTTTTTGTCCAAACCATCCTGTGTGTTCACTTCACAGCTGTACTTGTCGCTGTTTTCTCCAGTGATGGTCAGCCGATACAGTACACTTGTACTGTTCTGTACCACTGTGCCGTTCTTTCTCCAAACAATGACTGGAGCCGGTGCACCCTGTGCTGGACACCAGAGGGATTGATGGCGGTTGAAAAGCACATACTGAGTCTTGAGCACTTTATCCAAGTTGGGTTTCACTGAAGGATAAGGAAAAGTAATACTGAACCATCACAGAAGTATTTGAGTCTGAGGAGCATAGGCAATGACCACTCTCAATATATGTAAAATGGCTGTCAGGGGCTGATTTCAGTATCTCAATACTTGCCTTTTGTATTAGTAGTCTTGTTTCTGTATAAACCTCTGAAAAGGTAATTGGAGTTATCTGATTTTCTCAACCACAAGTTCTGTCCGCTAGATCGCACAATACCGGAAATGTTTCTTCCACAAAATCTGCCAAGAAGATTGGCAGACTCGTCGTATCCATAACGAAACTCAAGGTACATATTATCATCAAAGCACGGTATTTCATTTGAAGTCTTCAAGGTGAAATTCAGTTCTACATAATGCCCTTTTGGAGCTTGCAAAAGTAGGCTTGAGCGAAACCGTGGGACGACTCTCTGAAGGCATACTTCCGCCATTAACTCAGCTGCTTATAAAATCAAGAGAAAAAGATAGAAAAATGAGGGAGGAAGCTTTTGTTAGAGTCGTTTCAGGGAATGCTCAATATGACTTTTTGATGAACCCTAATTTCTCCTTACACTGTCAGCCCTGAATCAAACATGAAGGTCACGAGAATAAAGGAAATGATCACCAGCTAAAGACATGTACACCTTTGATTGTTAAACAAATTCTCCCTGTCACCACCTTAAGAACTGTATGGAGAAGAACATGGAGAATATGTATACTGATGTGAGGGGTTATTAAAAGCTAAGCTATATATGTTTGGTTATGTCTATGAACACTACTGAGAAAAACATAGGGAAATGACATAACATACGAGAGAACTTTGGTCGCATTGATGTGGAGCTCTCAGGAAGCATTAAGTCTTGCTCGACCAAAAATTTTTCATTTGCATTGCAGTCACCGTGACTTAACTTAAAGGGACGCGTGACTTAGACCGGCACTGACGCAATGCGTGGGTCGATTATCAACCGCTCTCCTTCCTCGAAAAGACTGCTGACCGCACAAATACTTCCTTTTTGTTGTTCTCCACAAATTAGGAGTTTGCCTGCTCAGATTTTAAAGTAATCTTTGCAAATTTCGAAATTTCGAACTTTGCTGCGGTTAGAAAATAATTTTAAATGGCTTTGGAGAAGTCCACGGTCAACATTCGGAGACAATTACATTAAACGATTGAGAAATTGACCAACGTAACTCAGACGGACTACTCACTGAAATCTAACTGGTAAATATTCAGATAAATCTAGATGTCTTAAACCACCTGGTTTTGAAATTAAGCACCCAAAGTATATTTCAGATTCTTGCTGAGTGCTCAAAAAAAAAAAAAAAATTAAAAGCGAGAAGATATCGTAGCCGGCATCCGAAGCTCTTGTCTATCGTTATTAAGATATTTAAGATATTTCAATTGATAAGATACACACTTTATTTCTTTTATTGTTTCAGTTTGCTATCAAAATTTGATTAAGGAAATTTTTAATTCAGCGCCTTTTGGACAGACTGTTCTCGTATAAAATGTAGATGACATAACTACGCGAGCGCGCGTTTGATGCCAAACAACAAAAGTCAAAAGATTCTGAGCGCAGTGATTGGGGCCCTTTTTCTTTTTTGTACAATTTTGGAACTGATCGTTTTTCAGTACAATGCAGTCAAAAATTGAAACAAAAAAAACCGCTAATGCATTTTTTTTTTTTGTTGTTGTTGACTTCAGGCGTCGCATAAATTACGACACAGACATGGTCGTGATCTGCTGCTAATATAACCAAACAGACTCGAGAGAGAAGTGGATATCAACTTGAGTGCTGTGTTTTCTCGTAATTTCCCAAGGAGCAGTAACTGTATTTTCTTAATGTTCTCCAGCCGGGGTTATCCACAGTGTGTCTCCCGTGCGCATGTCACTTACTTTCTCGCGAGTTATTTAATGGAGGCCTGGATATTAAAGGAATTAAAATGCGGGCTATTTTCGTAAGAACAAAAACCGAGTGTCTAAAATTAACTATTTCCAATCCTATTGAGTAGGTTTAAATACACATTTAGTCTCTTAACTTAATTACTCCATTAGATGAAGAGAACAGTGCTTACAGAAAGCAATAATGAAAGCCCAGAAGGTCCTTTTGGACAACATCTTCCTGTTTTCTGCTGATGGGCTGAGGGAAAGTTTGAAGATCGAGTAGAGTTTCAGAATATACTCAAATAAATATATCTTATTAGAAGTTTTGTTGTGTAGTATTGATGAGTGTTTTTACGAATTGTGCCGTACAACGAGTACAAATACTCAACGACACTACACAACAAAACGTTTGGTAAGAGAGTTACTATCCAACACGCCAAATTGTTATTTCAGTGCGAGCGAATTTCGCCTGTACTTCTGGAGTACAAATATCGCGTGATATTTGCACTCGTCTCGTGTGTTATTTGTACTCAAGAAGAACTTTTGGATAATACAGTAAAGTAATGGATAATGCATTTTTATCCAGGTGAAGCGCACTGTATGTTTGTGGAATCTCATAATACACGACAGGTCTCAGATGCCGAGTCTGTCTTCCTCGCAAAGAAGTTAAAAATGATAAAATGTAGCCATATCATAATCGTCCTTTATTATAAAAATTTTTCAAGACACTGCTGTGCATAACTGAAGCTTTAACGGGAACTTCTCTGAACCATATTTCAGTACATTTGACAACTGAATAACAACGATTTATATTGTGACAATATTATGAAATTGTCCCTAAACCGGAAAAGAAGGTTGGTAAAGAAATTCTTGAAAACAGTAATTTCTCCCCTACCTTGCAATTACATTTTCTCCAGTGATGAAATCTTCAAAGTTGTCTTATTCTTCTACGGTATTTCTGCTTTGTTCGAGCGCCAGAAAGAACGTGTCACGGTAAACAGTTCACTGTATAAAAAATGTGGACATATTGTTGTCATCATTCCTGCGAACAAATTCTAAATAACCACCAAAAACGTAGTATGGGAAACAGCGTTAATAAGTTTTAAAATTTCTGAACTTCGATTCCTTCTCTGAGGATTGGGCGAAGTTTTTGATGACAGGCCTGAATAACTACGAATATCTCTATCAGCCCTTTAAACGAAAAATTGGAGAGGTATTCTGAATAAATAATTGCCATGTTTGAATTCCAAGGACGCAAAAAATGTTTTTTTTCTCCTGTGGAATTGAAATATCATCCTTCACTCGGTTTTTTAGATATCATAATTCACTGTCATTTAATCTTATCTTTCTTTGTACATTTTAAATATCAAAGAGAAATGAATACCTGAGATATATTTTCGCTGCTCCCTCACTTCGATTCAGATGGAGTGCTTTAAAACAGCAATGACGTCATACACTAAAAGCAGGCTGCATAAGGCTTTTCCAGATCATTATCTTAAAAATACAGTCTTATGAGTGAGTTTTCCATTCATTTGAAGTCACTATGGACGACATCCTCAAACATCTGTCATAACGTCAGCAATTGTGCCTTTAGCTAGTTTTGCATTTCTATAAATATAAAAGGTTTTGTCAATTTTACATGGTGTGAGTCACCAGCTTATTACAGTTTGACAACGAAAAAAAAACCATTAACATTTATCCAAGAGAGGCTTCTTAAGGGTTTTTACAGTAATTTAGAAAACATATCAATAGAGACGATACAGTAAAACCAGCAAACTTAGGAAAATTGAATTGATCATTTTGAGGTATGATGTCACCATGGAGATAGACTTTAAAGTGCACCTAAACCCAAAAATTTTTTTTCGCTTAACGAAATAAACGTATTTTTTGGAGTATTTCTGTGCAAACATTTTTTTTTGCTCAAATCTTCAATTGTCTCTGCCCAGTCAAAATACGGAAAATCGACCGCCATCTTGCCCCACGGCCGAGTTTAAAGAGGAATGGCTCTAGCGGGTAATGTGACGTCAAATCGAGAACACGAAAGTCTGCATTTCACACATTTTCGCTTGTTTAGGAAGGTTGTAGTCGATTTTGTCCGAAAATATGCCGACTAAGTGTGTTATAGGAGGATGTAGCAACATGCGAAATTTGCAAGAGGGTATCACGCTTCATACATTCCTCATACAATACACCTGGTCGGCATATTTAGGACAATATCGACCACAACCTTCCCAAACAAGTGAAAATGTGTGAAAAGCAGACTTTCGTGTTCTCGATTTGACGTCACATTATCCGCTAGAGCCATTCCTCTTTAAACTCGGTCGTAGGGCAAGATGGCGGCCGATCTTCCGTATTTTGACTAGGCACAGAAAATTTAAGATTTAAGCAAATTAAAAAATTTTTGCACAGAAATACTCCAAAAAATAAGCTTATTTCGTTAAGCGAAAAAAAATTTTTGGGTTTAGGTGCACTTTAAGTCTTTTATTCTAAATTATTAACCACTTTCATAAATGGCTGCCGGATTAATATTCTTTTGTTTAAATTTAAATTAGCCTTTCTGGCCTCGTTTTCCAGTACAAAATTCAAAAGAATACATCATCTCAAGCGAGGCCAGAAAGGCTAATTTAAATTTAAACAAAAGAATATTAATCCGGCAGCCATTTTTGAAAGTGGTCAATACTGAAGAAGTTAGCCGAGTTTATGAACTAGACCCAGTTTTCTTGCCTTACGTCCAAACATATTTAACACAGATTTTGAAATCCCATGTATGATTTGGGACCAATTTGCACTCCACTTCCATTACCATTATTAGGCAAGATGCGACACAGTGATCACGAAAGAGAAAATGATAACACAGTTTACATCTCATTGCTAACAACTACAATAACAAAAACATGATTTACACTTAAAAGGTCTTTGAAATCACACTTGGACAACAGATGTTATGCCTCGATCAATTCAAAGCTTCAACATCGCCTCTTGTGGGCCAAAATATGTACTAATGCCCGACCCAACTGCCGGATATCATGGTCATTTTTTTTTCGGGAGGGGGGGAGGGGAGGGAGATTAAAGGTAAGATAAGCGACAGCAACCCAATCCTCCCTTGTTTTTGTACTCCCCTACTACTGTCGCACAGTTTAATATCACGTCTCCTTTTACCAACTGAAGACCTTGAACCGGCCATATTTTTTATATAAGGCTTTCTAAAATAAATGAACATAGTACGCATCTTCTGATTGGTCAATTCAGTTTCCAAGCGGATGCTTTTTTAAAGGGGCCCGCATTTGATCGGTGACTAGTTATGTCATAAGAGCAATGAAAAACCTTTTTCCGGGTTCTAAAACATGATCAAATAACTGGGAATGTGAGAAGAGACGAAGGCGAGTGATTTTTAAACTTCTTTTTTAAAGTTTTTTATTTGGGTTCTTACAGCTTCTTTTGAAAGCCTCTCTTTTTTCAAAGCTTTCTTTTCCGTTAAAACCAGCTAATCACATATTTGAGAACTGAGATATCTCAGCGCTACATCATTTACCACTCACTTATGTAGTTAGAAAACACTTCTCGAAACTGTCTTTGAAATCAGGGCTCTACAGGACAACATCGAATTGAACTTAACAAATAACTTACACTATCTTTGAAGCTTTTCCTGGTAAAGAGAGTTATCACATAAAAAAAAAAAAGTGTGCTAAACTAGTAGGTTAACTTAGGTAAAGCCGTACTTTCGGCCTCATCCGCAGCCATGGACAACTCTAAATCACCAAGAGATTCTTCATCCAACCACTCAGAAACTTCCTCTTTTGATAAAAATTTTCCCCTCGCATCATCAACGCAATAATCCTCAAGTAATACCCCACCACACATATATTTTCCACTCATCCTGGCTTCTGTTTCATCCTGACAAATCGCATAATTTGGTGAGAGGTCAATTCCAGCCGTTTTATTTATTTTGGTTTTGTTGCTTCTCTCGTCTGATAACTTCCATATTTCGTTCGTGTAATTCTCATTATCATGACAAGATTGTAACGTATGGTTGTTGTGATCCCTAAGGCTTCTTGTATGTGAAACTGCACCCTCGCTATCCCAACTGTGGTGTGGAATCTGAAGCTCAAGCAGTAATGCATCGTCCAAGTCATTACCGAAGTCACAATCACCAACTTTAGGTTGCGTAACACAACCACTATTGTCAAATTGCATTACATCTTGTTTATTTCTTGGGACACTATCTTCGTTCATGTTGTTCTCGTTTGTATTTAGCATTTCTTCCATTTCATCATTCCTAGAATCATTTAGCCTCTGCTCGCATTCAGATAACAACTTACAAAGCTCTTGGTCATCAAAATCATTACTTGAAAACTCGTAAAACTGAAAAATGAAAATAAACGGTTTAGAAAAATTTTTAAATGAATTAACAAAAGAGCTATGAGATTAATCAGCGTAAACTACACTTCATGAATCGTATTCAAATTTTTTACACAGGAGAGTGATTATTCAATTACCTCAAAACTTGACAACGGATTGATTTCCTGTGGTATAGGCTTTTCTGAAAGTAACCACACGATAAATGGTTTGCAGATTGCTTTTTTTGAACATACGACAATAGACTATGACTAGTTTATATGGTAAAAAGTCTTTTATCCCCTCAATGCTTCCACAAATAGCGCAACCGATAAAGCTTTCCCAATGTTTGGGTAATTAATGGATGAATGTGAAATTTAGTTAGGCCCTTCTCGCCGTTAGGAATAGACTCCAGACTTCTCCCCGATTATTTTTTTAAGGCTGCATCTTTATTTCTATACTTTTGCGAAGTCTGGAAAATTTTTCGCAAAAATACACACCTTTCTTATAATTTTAAGAGTGAGCGTCTCTTGACTATCTTTTTGAAGGACTGTAAAAAGCTAGAATGATGCTGGTAAAGATTTGAATATAGATAGATAGATAGATAGATAGATAGATAGATAGATCGATAGATAGATGAGATAGATTAGATAGGTAGGTAGATAGATTAGATAGATTAGATAGATAGATAGATAGATAGATAGATAGATAGATAGATAGACAGATAGATAGATTAGATAGATTAGATAGGTAGGTAGATAGAAACTGAAGGTTACTTCTCCAGTTCCTGGAAAAAACCCTGTCATACTTTGCATTTCAATTGGAATCTGCGCGAGAACTCTCCATGAATCGTTCTTCCGCATTCTCGATTTTTAAGTCTGCTCCCCGACAAATCCTAAAAAATGATGTGTTTTCGGCATCCAGAACATACCAGGGGAACGATAGTCAATCCCTCTACAGTCGGGGTCATGGCATTTCTGGTAGTAAACACCAAGTCTCAAGTCTGCCACAATCCTAGTATAAAAATATTAACTGCGTGTTGGTGTATTTTCCATAATCATTGATTCACCTTTCTTATAATTCATGGACGATATTTTGTTTATTAACCTCATTTTCTTTCAAGGGAGTCTGGATAGAACAACATAAGCACCATGCAGTAGAATCGTCGTGATCCAAACCCGAAGTAAACACATTGTAAGGCAAAGAAAATACATGCACTTTATATGATAAGCTGAATAACACGTGCACTCTGATTGGTTCTTACTTATGATCTATTAGAGGACAGACGCATAGATGACGTCACCATTTACATTATTTGCTCTCTAACAATATAAAACAAATATATTTCGTGTTGCAGAAGGTCTGTACAGTTATAGATCACAGAAGACGTTCAAATGTGGAAAGACTCTATGTTCTTACCACATTTTGACGTTACCTGTGATCTATTACTGAACAGATGCACGGAAACAGAATCTGCCTGTTAATCATTACTGAAAGAGTGACTTAATGGCTTACATCACGTTATTACTCTTGTGCGCTCTTCCGATGTTTTCACACCAACGGTTATTAATAACATCATAGGTGATTAACTTTCCTGTTGAATAAAAAGAAATTTGTTTGTTTAGACCTTATCTCTAGAAATTCTATGCACTCATCACAGCCTGATTCTCTGAATTTGAAGGAACATCTGATCTCCTGTTCATTACATTCCTTGTCCAGAGGCACGCCTCAGACTGAACTGAATGTATGCACAACATAAATATTCATATAATGTTCCTATATGTTCTAATGCTTTAGAGATCAGTGATCCAGTAGCATCATCCCATATCAAGCTAAAAATAAACAGTACCAGTCAATACTTAAAGACAAAAAGAAAAAAATGAAAGAGAGGAACTGTCTCTGAGACTTAGAGGCTTTATTGAAGTCTCGGTTTAGACAAAATGTAGAAATGTCAGAACATTATATCGCTCGTTTTTACCTGTAAACGTATAATCATATCTATATATAAATATTTTTTATGTGTAAAAGCTTTTGTCTAAGACGGTACCTTGTGGAAAATAAACCCATCTCCTGATTTGACCCTGTACTCCACCCTTGGTGAGAACACTTGAGATAAAGTTGTCAATTTCAGGATAAGGGGAGTGTTCGTATCCATGCTGAGAAAGCGAACCTAGCAACAAGGAGAAGAATTTAAGTAAAGACAAACTTCCTTCTTGTGATCAACTTTCTTTAACATCACTGAAAAAAAGAGACCACAGGAGAGGTATAGAATCTGCTCCAACTAACACATAGGTCAACAATGAGCTAACAGTCCGTCAACTTTCAGCTAACTGTTCTTTGATTGTCGGCTAACAGTCTGATCACTTTCGGCTAAATGTCCTTTGTTCGTCACCTAACTGTCCGTCCAAATGGGCTAAATGACCCGCAAGAAAGCCTTCGTCAAACGCTTCAGTGCCAGGGTTTCTTTGCCTGCAGGAAAATAAGGACTTGAGCAACGCGAGATAGTGATCGGTCTGCGAGGGGGTTAAGCACCAATACTGAGAGCCAGAACCCTGGCAAACCTCTCCCTGACTTGTCTTAAATCTTCCCATGGCCAGAAAATTACTACAGGGCCGTATTTACTCAACGTTACGTCTTTACAAATATTCTTGATAGGCAAGTAACTACAAAACATACTTGAATCGCGTGCATCCATTCGAGAGGATCTTTTGCAAGATTTCTCACAGCTGCCACATGTTAATACTCTGACATCTTTTCCTCCCACTTGCATACTGTTTGAATAGGATTACAAAACAGAAAGAAGCATTAATTATAGATTGAATTAATTTTTAAAAAAGTTACACCGGTTGAGGACTCAAATTTGTCATCACACTTGTCAAACAAGTTCTGTGCTCACCTGACATTGGATACTAGTGAATCAAGAAATAGCAAGTACTCAGAATCTTTGGAGAAACTTCCTTTCACATTTTTGAAGCTAGGCTGTTACGTGACAAACAAGACACGAAAAATGTGGTCAAACTCTCTCCATCTGACATGTGTTAATAATAAAGGCACAACAGAGAATTCCTTCATTAAATACCTTATAGGTGTTCTGTCTGGAGAGAACCAGATGAGAATCTTTTCCTATCTTTGTTGACTTGAAAATTCGAAAGTTTCTATTTCTTGTATAAACCCCTGAAAGTTAAAACTAGTGAAGTCAGCAAGTGACAATTTTCTCGTCTGCACAAGATCAATGCAACATTTACATGTATTGGCGTCTGATTTTACTTTCTTATTATTAAACACACCTTGGTCACAGAAAATCCCCAATTCACCTTTTCCATCCTTCACAATAAGTTCTCTTAGTTCTTGCAGGTTAACTACAAAGGCAAATGAAAGTGCTACAATTACTTTGTGAATATAGCTTCACAACAAATTGATTTTTTTTGTGCATGTGCTCCAGACGAGAACAGCGACTCTCTCCACTTTAGGGTAGAAGAGGTCATCAGGAAACTCAGCCAAGTGATGAAGGTTACCTGCCAACACATGAGTCAAATATCTATACCAACATTGTAATGACCAGGTGACATACTTTAAGGCTTAATCAGAGCCAAGTTATCTCACGGCACTAATTAGAAAAAAACACAAAAGCCAATAAGTCACTGTATTTTAAAAAATTTAATGAATAATTTTTTTGTTTGGTAAACCTCAAAATAGGATATTAAATGTAAAGAAAACCCTCACCTAACTAATCTTTGTGTTTGAAAAAGTCTCTTGAAAGTGTTTTCTTTTCCTTACTTTTGTTTCCTTTAAAAAATTTCTGAAAATGCTTTAAATTCCATTTGCTTATTTTGGGAGACACTAGTTGTTTCCTATATTTTCCTTTGAAGTTTGGGCAGAAAATTGGTGATCAAGCAGCGAAAAATTAATCCCAGTGCACACGCTTGCCATTTGACAGCAGTGCTTTACCTTCCAAGGACTAGCTACAGAAACCTGGAAAAGCTCTGGTAATGAGGGGCCATAATGGTCACAATGCAAATTCTCTGTTTCAGTGTAATGAATTCAAACCATACTTTATACCGAACATCAATAATATAAAAAAGCTGACTTTGCAAACACTACACAATCAGTCCAAAACTGCACCTGAGGTAAAGGTTTCATGTTGTGTCTCTTCTTGTATTTTTGCATTCATTTCAGATGTGTGGACACAGCCATTCCCAGTCAAGACCTCACTCTTTGGCCATGTTGGTTGGTAAGAGTCAGAACCCACATCTTTGTTTGCAGAAAACTCAGAACCAACTCTGAGCTTCCTTTCCAGTAATTTGCAAATGTGTCGGACAAAGTCTCCTGAAAATCAGAGTTCTTGATCAAAATCAAAAATTGTCTCAATTGAGTAAAACAGTATTATACACAACAACTTCATGTCTGGATTAAACATAGCTAAGGCCACAAAAATTAAGCAGAAGAATTAGGCAGTCAGAGAAAATCCATTTTCTGAAGGCTAATGAAGACCTTCAAATTGTTCCACTACAAAACAAGACAACAGCAAGAAATCCTCAATCCTTCAAATTATCTGCAGAATTGCAGACTCTGAGTTACTTAAAGTAGCATAATAGAGTAAATATTTTCTGTGCCACAAACAACAGCATTTTACCAGCATGAATGTTATCTTTAAATACAGCACCAGGTAAGTGGAAGATCAGATGTCTCGAAAACTTAGAGGAAGTACTGCAAACAAAGCAACAACTATTTACTTGTTAATAACTCAGGGGATTACAGAGTAATTATATAGATCAACAGATCAAAATTATTATTTAGAAATGAAGTTCTCTTGCAATTTTGGCAATGTGAATAAATTATAGGTAAAGAGATACCATGTTAAGGTCAGGGTTTGGTTGGGTCATTGTGACCTAAATTTCCTCTGACAATGTTACTTTGTCGTCTTAGCTGAACAACAGCAGTGGCCAAAGTCAAAGAAGAAAATGAGAGAAGCTATTGAAACAACAAAAGGAGGCCAAAACCTTAAAACAAAGAGGAAAAAACTGTTGATACATGAACAACAGGGTTGTACTTCAGCATGACGCACTCAATGAAAGGGGAGCATTTCTCTTTGAAACATCTGAAAAGACCAAACCAGGCTCTGGAATAAAGTATCTCTATATTTTTAAAGTGATGATTATCATTAAAATTGTTGGAATCCCAAGTATGTTAGACCTCAAGAATACTTTCACTTGCACTGAAGAGAGCAACTAAGTTGATCAATTACCATTTTTTAATCACCAGTATATCATAGAAAATAGTAATAGTACTTCAAAAGGTTAATAAGAAATCTTATCTGAATCATGCATTTGCATGGAAATAACCATTCATTACTAGACACTAACCTTGAATCCAAATCTATAATATATTTCCTGTCACAATCAACACCATAAATGTTTCTCAGGTGGTGACAAATATACTGAAGAAGAAAAAATCATTCATATTCATTCCATAATATGTCCTCCTTTTGATGCTCCCCAGGAATGATAGATCAGGCTACGGTTTAATACTCCACAGGAATGACAGAGCAGGCTAGGGTTTAATGCTCCCTAGGACAGATAGATCAGGCTAGGGTTTAATGCTCCCCAGGAATGACAGATCAGGCTAGGGTTTAATACTCCACAGGAATGACAGATCAGGCTAGGGTTTAATGCTCCCCAGGAATGACAGATCAGGCTAGGGTTTAATGCTCCCCAGGAATGACAGATCAGGCTAGGGTTTAATGCTCCTCAGGAATGACAGATCAGGCTAGGGTTTAATACTCCAAGGGACAGATAGATCAGGCTAGGGTTTAATGCTCCCCAGGAATGATAGATCAGGCCAGGGTTTAATGCTCCCCAGGAATGACAGACGAGGCTAGGGTTTAATACTCCACAGGAATGACAGATCAGGCTAGAGTTTTATGCTTCTCACGAATGACAGATCAGGCTAGGGTTTAATGCTCCCCAGGACAGACAGATCAGGCTAGGGTTTAATGCTCCACAGGAATGACAGATCAGGCTATGGTTTAATGCTCCCCAGGAATGACAGATCAGGCTTGGAGGTTTTCACTGAGCAAACAACTTATAGAATTTTCCAGTACAGCTTTTTACAAGACAGACAACAGTCCAGTATTTGTTCTATGTTATCTAATTTGCTCTATAGCAGCACAAAGCAAGCCAGCAGAAAAAAATAGATATCAAGTTATTTACTGGCATAGATCAGTCCATAGGAGAAAAACTGTACCATAAGTCTTGAGTATGAGCTGAGGCCTTTAGCCTTGGGTGGTGCTCTAGACCTCCAACACAGTTTTTCCCTTTATTAAGCAGACCTCCTCCCACACACCATTACTCAGCAATGCAAAATATTCTCATGTTTGTCTGCACTTATTCTCTTGTCTTTAATGAACTGTCTTTTACTCACCTTGATGAAAATGTCTACCATACTGGCTCCATCCTTTTGTGGATTAAATTTGGTTTTGAATTCCAGGTCAAAATACAGTCGACAAGCAGCCCCTATGATTATTCAAAGGTCCATGATATTGCCACAGAATCTTAAGTGTAAGATATCAAACCAACTTAACAATATAGTTGCTACCAGACTTCCTCATTTTAAAGACAACAATTATTCACTCCATCAGGGCCAGGTTGTTCAAAACTGGGTTGATAACCCAGGGTTAGTGTGAATCAAATCAGATTTAAGATCTGAAAGCTTTTAAAAAAAACTTCAGTACAATTCTTTTTGTCTACAATTTGATGACTGAACATCCTTCAAAGAATAGAGAAAATTATCTGTTGTGAGAAAGGCTTTTGAACAAAGGAACAAAGAATCTTGATTAAAATTTAACCCTGGATTAGCGCTAATCAGCCTTTGAACAACTGGGCCCAGACCTCTACTTTATTATCAACAACTACAATGGCCACCTCCTTCATCTCAACACTATTTTACCAATCTAGAATAATTTGCCGTCTCAGTTTTCAACAGTTTCACTCCCAATTAACTCCTTAACTCCCAACTGAGTGACCATAACAGAATACCTCTCTACAACATCAATTCAATATCAAGCAGACAACTGATGAGAATAGTCAATCCAACAACAAATTCTCCAAACTAACATCACAAGAATTGTAAAGAGTACAGTTAGGAGGCTTACTAATAAGATCTTGGGAGTGAAAGCACAAAGTCTATGAATGACTATTTTAAAAATATGTATTAAACAATTATATTATACACAGATTTAAGAGGACCTTCTGGTATAACTTCATAATAATTTCTGTCCTCTGGTGAACATATCCTACCAAGTTCAAAAAAGAAATATCAGGAATGACAAGGAAAGAATAAGGTTTTTGTTTGTCTGTTCATTTGTGTGTTTGTTTTTTTGCACTTGCATCAACTGTCTTCATTTTGAGCTATTTGGTCATTTTGAATTTAGGATCTGTGTAAAGGTCAGTTGAACTCTTCTTTGGTCAGCTTCACCTACCCTTCCCACCAAGCTTTTGCACTGCCAGAAGTTTTAAATATACCATGACTTGAAGGGGAGAGATCCAGGGCAGGGATGTAGGAGATGTGCACCCCATCCCTCTGAGATGACCTGCACTTTTCTTACACCTGTATAAGAAAACTCAGCAGTTGTTTGTATTGGAGAAAAACATGAGACAGGATTGAAAAAAAATTAATGTATGTCTGATGCCTTGAGAATGGTAGTTTAGCATGGCTGTTTCAAGCAGTAGCCCTTCTTTTTGTCAGTGCAGACATCAGCTGGGTCATTTGTTAATGGTCCCACTGTGTCTTGAGAAAAACCCTGGATCCACCCATTTGTGCATTTTTTTGAAGATTGCTAAGAACTGCAGTAAAATAAATGTGATCCTGACCTTGTGTATTTGTGCCAAAAATATGGTAAAGTTGCAACAATATAGCCACGTTTTCCATCACAGACTTTCTCTTTGGCAAACAGATGAACATCCTATCCAGTAAAAAAAATTAAATTTCACTATAAAATGTGCTATTAGTTACAGTATTTCATTACTTCCTATCCTTATACTTAAGTTTTGCTTTATGGTGAGAATGAACCCAAAAGTACAGTGATTGTAGAAAGAGAAAAACAAATCCAAAAACTGCTATTCCTAATTAAAAGGTAAAAATCCAGTTACTTCACTTGCATTGCAAGACATTCTTTCAGAAACAAATAAAAATTTAGGTGAAGTAACTCTGCTGAATAAATTATGGAATGGTTGAGGCACAGAAAGAAATTAATGTTCTAAGATGAGAGGTAAACTGTAAACCTTCACTAATAATTGTCTGCCTTGGTGTGTGTTAGGAACAGCTACGTCAAATTTGTCAAAGGAGAATTCTTATTCTAAAATCTTGAGAAGCTGATGTTTTGTTAACCATTGAGATTCCATAAACTGCAGGTACATTTTTCTTTGAGGATTAGAATTGCCTTTCTGAGTGATACTAGGCCTAGACCTGCCAATCACAGTGAATTAAATAGTTGAAGGAAGCTTTGAGAAAATGATAATTTTGAGGTGACAAAAAAATATATATATAATATTACGTTTGCTAAAAAGTATGTCTTAACTCCCAGAAATGAGAAGAAATTAAAAGAAACTTTTAAACCTTTAGCTCACCTACCTCTTGACAAGTCTCGAGGTAATCAAAGGCCATCTGTTGTCGTGGGAAAGTTTCAAAGATAGGTGGAGGGTCCTCTATCCTAAAAAACATCATCAATGTTAGCGACGTAACTTCACAACTGAGTTGTAATTTTAATTACCAGCAAAGATAAGAGTAAAGCTGAACATGCAGCGTAGTGGAAGTGACAGAGTAAGTCTTTTCTAAAGCACCCATTACACCCACTAGAAACACATTAGACATTCAGTCTTTTCTAAAGCACCCATTACACCCACTAGAGACACATTAAACATTCAGCAGCTATTAAACCTCAGAGGACAGGCCTGACTTCAACAGCAACTAAGAGATTTAAAAAGTTCAGATCACAATGAGGAGGGGCATTGGGATTTCTGGTCTTGCAGTTTTGGCTATTTTTTAGACTGGTTTTCAGCTTTTAGCCGAAAAAAAATCTGCTTTTCGGTTTTGGTGCTCATTCCAGTTTGCAGATTTTCCATTTCTTTTAAAATGGTTTTGGGTTTTTATCAAAAAATTCCAATGGGTTTTGCATTTGGTATCAGATATGGTTTTTGGTTTTCCTATTAGGTTTCCATTTCTCTTGTCTCACTGCATTAGGGTTTTGATAACAGGGATGTGGAAATTTAAATCATTTTGATGGTTTTACACATGGTTTTCAGCTTTGATCTGCTGTTTTTTCTTTTTTTTTTTTTTTTGCGGTCTTTAATAGACCCCAATACCCCAATGCAACACTGGTTCTACCTGCACACAACCTCATGGATCTTGGAGTGCTGTATTTTGAGGAGAAGTAAATAGGAAGGAAAATATAGAAGTCCATGCTGGCATTTTAGTGAGATTCGGAGCAAGCTAGGTTGTTTTCTAATCATTATTATCCCTTTCCTAATGAATTATGTTGATAAAATTTCCCATTAAACTCCTGCTTTATATGATCATTTTCATCTTTATCTTTATCTAAATTGTTTGGTTCACTGATTAACTATAGCATAATCGTACATCTTAATTTGGTGATGTATTAAATTTATTGAAGCCAAAGGTGTAAATTGGAATTGTGTAGGGACCATTTGTAACTAAAGATGACACGAGGGTTGGATTTCCGCACTGCACAGCCCCATACTTATGTATTATGTACACAGTTTATGGATAAAAAAAAACAATGAAGAAAAAGCAAATTGCCTTCAGGAAAACGTTTTTAAACTAATAGAAAATTGCAATAAAACATTTTTTATTAAAACATTAGAATACGTTTGACATGCTAGACAGCGACATTTTGGACATGGCAGTAACGTCATTATCCAGTCAAAATTATTCAGCTATTAGAGACTAAAAGTGGTTGAAACATTTGCCAAAAAAATAAATAACTAAAGCTAAACAAAAGTATGTAATGATTCTGAAACTGAAACTATGCACTTAGATACAATGAATATATGAAAGTTCATATTTGAATATATGAAAGTTCATATTTGTATCTGATTTATCATCACGGGTTTATTTAGAATGAACTTAACGGCCTGCTCCCACTTGGCTTGTTAGCTCAATTGGTAGAGCGCTGCACTAGTATCGCAGAGGTCAGTGGTTCGAATCCCATACAGGCCTGATTTTTTTCAGGTCTGATTTTCGCTATTGCATAAATAGCGCTCTGCATCATACGTAACTTTGCACTTAGTTGGTTTTAATATTCTAGTTTTTAAATGTGTAAAAATCTCTGCGGGCCGGCCTCTACTTTTCATAGTAGCATTTCGTAAACGAAGCTCAAAAATCAGATATTGCCTAAATTGGCAATGTTTACATCTAATGTTGTCAACAATAAGCATTTCACACAAATGAAAAGTGCAAAACTTTGAAAGAATGTTATCTTTTGAGCAATATCCCAAAGAGAAATCTCACCTCTAGCTGTAATGTTTTAAAAAAATATTACATGGAGGACTAACCAATGTAACTACAATCATGTAACTTAAATCGTGTACATATCATCCAGATTCTAAGTAACGTACCTTCTTTCATGTGAATTTGAGCAATCCGAAATCCTTTGACGATACACCAATATACTTGTCTGTCATTTGAAACAAAGTCATGTTGAAGCTGGCTGATCTACACGAAACTATCGTAACACCCGTCATTTGTCATAAACATGTACATTATCACAATGGTGTGAAAATGACTTTCTCCATGAAGTTTATATCAGGTCGCTCCAAAGAAGAAGAAAAATTGACTTTTTTTAATATTTCAGCAGATTGCCATGCATTCTGAAGTAAAACAACCAAAAAAAGAAAAGGGAGGAAAACCTTGATTGAACTTTCATAAACACTGAGAGTGAGAGTATACATGTAAATTGCAACTTTTCAGTGGTAGTACTACACATAAAACCCAGTTGCCACAATATCAATTTGTACAACATATTGCTTCTTTTTACAAACAGCAGGTTAAAGCAGATGTCATTTCCGGGTGACAGGAACTGAGATGTTTCGAATCTGAGACATTTCGAATCATCTGAGAACTGTTAGAAAACTGTCAGAAAATTTGCACAAGATATGATAACGAGAGACTTGTCACCGCCGCAGTGCAATTGAGTCAGACAATGTTTCCTTCCATGTCTTGATCAATAAAAAATCAAAACAAAGTTCAAAATGAAAGATTCAATGAAATCATGTCATAATTCCACCTTTCAAACTACTCACTATCCACACGCAAAGCTAAATTTGTAGAAAACTATTGTGATAAAATCCCTGTTCCATTTGTTGTAATAAGGCCATACTGAGTTGTTCAAGGTTCACGTGGACTATGTGTGTAAAAAGGTGGCATCAAGGGTTAGTATTCTGGGCCGTATTAGAAGTTTCGTCACAAAGGAGGCAGCAACACTTGTTCATAATGCTTTAATTCTTCCCTTATTTGATTACTGTGACATTGCCTGGAGTAACCTTCTACAGCAAGATAATTATAGATCGACTACAGCGCTTACAAAATAGATCTGCATGGATTATTACACATTGCTCTCGCTCATCTTAAGCAATAGAGCAGCTGCAATGGCCGAATCTTTCCAGTAGACGCTATTACCACAAGGCTAAACTCGTTTTTCTCTGTCTTCACTCATTAGTTCCTAGTTACTTTTCATCATATTTCACCAGATTTTCGAATATTCACAACTATTCCACAAGGCAAAAAATGAGGCTATACCTACCAAAAGTAAAACAAAATTTTGGGAAAAGGACCTTTCTTTTTACTGGCACAGAAATTTTTACTGAACTTCCTTTAAACATTGTGAAGAGTGAAAACATTTAAACATTCTGCCGCTGAGGAAGACATTTCTTTTTATCTTAACTTGATATTTTATCAACTATTTTAGGTCCTAACGGAGTTTTGGCTTTGTGGTCTTAGGCTGTTAATGTAGTTTTAAAATCCTTGTCATGTATATAAATAATTGAGTATTTTGATGTAATTTATTTTTAAGAAACAGGGCCCCTATGGAAACCAGCCTTGTGCTGAATGGGCTACCCTGTGTAAATAAAGTTTTGCTTACTTACTTCAAAATCTCCACTTTGTGATAGTTTTGGCATGAGTGGTTGATTTTGATTTTACATGCATTACTACCACTGACAAGTTGTGATTTATACTCTCACCCTCAGCGTTTACGAACGTTAAATAAGGTTTTATTCTCTTTTTTTTTTTTTTGGTTGTTTTTACTTCAGAATGCGTGGAAATCTGCTGAAATATCGAAACAATTAATGTCCATTTCTTGTCTTTCTTGGAGCGACCTGATGGAAACTGGAAACTTTATGGAGAAATCCAGCGTCACGCCATCATGCTAATGTACATGTTTATGTTAAATGATTGGTCTTAAGATAGTTTCCTGTAGATCAGCCAACTTTAACATGTTTCAAATGACAGACAAGTATATCGGTGTATCATAAGAGGATTTCGGATTGCACAAATTCCCATGAAAGAAGATACAATACTCGGAATCTGGATGATACGCACATGATTGTCGTTACGTCGGGTAGTCCTCCATGAGGGTTGATCAACTGTTTTTAAATATTAAAAATAGAGGCAAGATCTCCAGGATATTGCTCAGAAGATAACATTCTTTTAAAGTCTTGCACTTTTTATTTGTGTGAAACATTTGTTGTTGAGAACATTAGATGTAAACATTGCCAGTTAATTTTATGCAATATCTGATTTTTGAGCTTCGTTCGCAAATTGCCACTATGAAAAGTAGAGGCTGGCCCGCAGAGATTTTTACACATTTTAAAACTAGAATATCATAACCATGAACTACCTGCATAGTTTCAGTTCCAGAATTGATGTACTTTTGGAGAAATTTAGACAAACGTTTTCCCTGTTTTACCCTACAGCAGAAGTGACCAAAACTGTACCAAAATAAATAGTCTATTGGTGTGTTCACATCCACTCCAAGGGAAAATAGAATGCATTAGAGTAGAGATGAATGATGTCACTATGTATGGTAGAAGTACCAATCTGTAATGTTGCATGTAGCTTGAGATAGACAAATAAACATTTTACACTTCTTTTGCGATATTTCTTATATGAAAATGAGGCTCCAGGCCTCGAACAAGCAGCCATTGTTACCATGGCAACAGGAGTGCTGTAACCTTTAACAAGGGCATTTTTGTGCATCCCCACTGAGAGCCTAGCCGCATGCAAAATTTGAAGGGGGGTTGAAAATTTTCATTCCCCAAGATGTTTGATTCTTACCGATGAATAACATTTGCATAATTTCAAACGTGGTAATGATTTCTGTCAAATATACTAAAAAGTTGGGCGTACCTTCGACGTTTAAGTAAAATCGGGTGATCTCCGAATTCCCTGGCACATCTCTCCAATTTACTCATCTTTTTTTGCCAAGCTTCATTCGTTCTACAGCCAGAAAATTAAACAAACTAGCAGTAGTTGTAAATGAAAATCAACACAACGGCTGCTTAAGTGACGTGCAGGTACCTCTTTGAATTGTCCCCATAAAATGCCCTTGTACTGACTGTACTTTCTGCCATCTTATAAGTATGTATCCATCACGATCGTGTTTCTACTCATAGATGCTAAAACTAGTAATCTACCACACGAAAACGCGAACCAAACTTGAATTGTCGTCTGCCTCTCGTCTGCCATGTTTTTCAATATTTCGCGCGGTACACCGCTCGCCAGAAGTTATGGGAAATTTTACCATATTTAGTCTATTTTATGATCGCGGAGACTTGTGGGATAAAGAGATCAAAACGCGTGTCTTTTGCATTTCCTTAGCCGGCAAAATTCGATGGAAATCTCAGTGGCGCTTGTAGTAATATAACAGTTAGAGAACGTTTATTGGAATATTGGACTTTGATGTCCGTGCAAGATGTCGAAAAGGAGGTTAGATGTCGATAAGAACTCATCCAACTCGTTAACTACCGCGAAAAGGATTAAGGAGGAGTTGAGGTAGGCTGTGATAGGCTTATACTATTTTGCGAAACGAAACGAAACGAAACGAAACGAAATTATACTATTTTGCGAAACGAAACGAAACGAAACGAAATTTTGCGACATGGCGTTTTTTCGCCTTTAGTTAGCAAATATGTCCTCCTCGTCCGAAACAAAATATTTTCACCAATAAAATGATCAATATTTCTAAGAGCCTGCTCACCTCTCATTTTATTGACCATAGTAGAATTCGTTTCGCAAAGTAGTAATTTTTGACAGAATTACTATTTTGCGAAATGGCGTTTTTTCACCTTTATTCGCCAAATATGTCCTCTTCGTCCCAAACAAAATGTTTCCACCAATAAAATGATCAATGTTTCTAAGAGCATGGTGACCTCTCATTTTATTGACCATAACAGAACTCGTTTCGCAAAGTAGTAATTTTAACATAATTACTATTTCGCGAAATGGCGTTTTTTTCGCCTTTATTTAGCAGATATGTCCTCTTCGTCCGAAACAAAACGTTTCCACCAATAAAATGATCAATATTTCTAAGAGCCTGGTCACCTCTCATTTTATTGACCATAACAGAACTCGTTTCGGAAAGTAGTAATTTTAACATAATTACTATTTTGCGAAATGGCGTTTTTTCGCTTTTATTTAGCAAATATGCCCTCCTCGTCCGAAACAAAATGTGTCCACTAATAAAATGACCAATATTTCTAAGAGCCTGGTCACCTCTCATTTTATTAACTAAAATAGAACTCGTTTCGCAAAGTAGTAATTTTGACAGAATTACTATTTTGCGAAATGGCGTTTTTTCGCTTTTATTTAGCAAATATGTCCTCCTCGTCCGAAACAAAATGTGTCCACTGATAAAATGATCACTATTTCTAAGAGCCTGGTCACCTCTCATTTTATTGACCATAATAGAACTCGTTTCGCAAAGTAGTAATTTTGACAGAATTTCTATTTTGCGAAATGGCGTTTTTTTCACCATTATTTAGCAAATATGTCCTCTTTCCCCGAAACAAAATGAAAGACAACTACTTGTTTTTGTTCTCGATTGCTCTTTATTGGCTCGGAGTTTACTTTTTATTGTTGTTATAATTCTGTTTTCTATACTATTTTGCGAAACGAAACGAAACGAAATTTTGCAAGATTGCCTTTTTTCGCCTTTATTTAGCAAATATGCCCTCTTCGTCCGAAACAAAATGTTTCCACTAATAAAATGATCAATATTTCTAAGAGCCTGGTCACCTCTGGTCACCTTATAACGTATTTTCCTAGCAGTTTGACCAAACATCGAGCGTTAATTGAGTTCGGCTGGAATTGCCAGTCACGCATGTGGCTTGTTGGTCAGCTATAAAATCGAGTTGCGGCAACCATAAATAGAACAGAACAAAATACAAGGAATACAGAGCAGAATAGAAAACAGAATTATAACAACAATAAAGAGTAAAGTCCGAGCCAATAAAGAGCAATCGAGAACAAAAACAAGTAGTTGTCTTTCATTTTGTTTCGGGCAAAGAGGACATATTTGCTAAATAAAGGTGAAAAAAACGCCATTTCGCAAAATAGTAATTCTGTCAAAATTACTACTTTGCGAAACAAGTTTCTATCATGGTCAATAAATTGAGAGGTGACCAGGCTCTTAGAAAGATTGAACATTTTATTCGTGGACATATTTTGTTTCGGACGAAGAGGACATATTTGCTGAATAAAGGCAAAAAAACGCCATTTCGCAAAATAGTAATTCTGTCAAAATTACTACTTTGCGAAACGAGTTCTGTTATGGTCAATAAAATGAGAGGTGACCAGGCTCTTAGAAATATTGGTCATTTTATTAGTGGAAACATTTTGTTTCGGACGAGGAGGACATATTTGCTACATAAAAGCGAAAAAACGCCATTTCGCAAAATAGTAATTCTGTCAAAATTACTACTTTGCGAAACGAGTTCTGTTATGGTCAATAAAATGAGAGGTGACCAGGCTCTTAGAAATATTGATCATTTTATTAGTGGAAACATTTTGTTTCGGACGAAGAGGACATATTTACTAGATAAAGGCGAAAAAACGCCATTTCGCAAAATAGTAATTCTGTCAAAATTACTACTTTGCGAAACGAGTTCTGTTATGGTCAATAAAATGAGAGGTCACCAGGCTCTTAGAGACATTGACCTTTTTATTGGTGGAAACATTTTGTTTCGGACGAGGAGGACATATTTGCTGAATAAAGGTGAAAAAACGCCATTTCGCAAAATAGTAATTCTGTCAAAATTACTACTTTGCGAAACGAATTCTACTATGGTCAATAAAATGAGAGGTGAGCAGGCTCTTAAAAATATTGATCATTTTATTGGTGGAAACATTTTGTTTCGGACGAAGAGGACATATTTGCTAAATAAAGGCGAAAAAACGCCATTTCGCAAAATTTCGTTTCGTTTCGTTTCGTTTCGCAAAATAGTACAATTTCGTTTCGTTTCGTTTCGTTTCGCAAAATAGTATAAGCCGCTGTGATACATATGTAAAGGACAGCTTTTCAGGTTTGAATATCGCCGAGCTTAAATTAATCTGCAGCTGGTTTTGGTACAGAGACTTAAATAAATCTATCTCTTCGATCACAATCTTCCTCAGGAAGGCAGGGCTCTGGAAATATTTGAATCACAGCTTATCTGGTTTAATTGTGGCCGTTTCTCGAATCTGCACAGCTGTGAAATTATTATGCAAGACGGTATTTTCCAAATCTCGAAATCATAATTGATTTCACAGGAGGTTCCCTTGTGTTATATATACTTAAGGCTAGGAAATATTGGAAACGATTTTCTTGAATTGCTGTCTAAATTTGTTTCCGAATTGATTACTATTCGCGCGATAGAGAACACCAAAGACATCGAATTCCCCTCTCGTGGTTTTATTAACTCTAGTCTGAAAACTCACGTTAGGTCGATTAAATTCATACGTCTTTCACTGGATTAACAGGATAAGATTCTTTGCTTTAAGACAAACAAATAATGAAAAGGACAAAAACAAAAATTATAAAAAAAAAAAAAAAAAATCAACACATGTAGATAAGGAATTATTTTACTGTCAGAATGTCACAAGAAACTTCCAGTAATTCAGGCGATAGTTAGGTGAGACACGGAGAGATTACATGCCTATGCAAGTGCTGTTGGAGCTTTTTACTTGCCTTGGATGGGTAATTGTCTCTGTAGCTTTGTGTAACACATACTTGTAAGTTGCTGCTACCCTTCCCTTTCTTCTTGTTGCAATCGTTTTGTGTCAATTTACTTGGTCTTCAGCTGTTTTATTGGTAGGATGTTGTAGAGGTGGATGTCACTCATTTGGTTTTCACAGTCACTTGCTGCATCTGGTAGCCTGGAATTACGTTTGCTTAAATTTACTTTTCTATTGCCCTATATGTAGTGTTCATCACTGTGAAGTTCCTTCTCTTATCCTTAAATTATTCCTTAGTTCATATGTATGATTTTCATTTATTCATAGTTATTTACAAACCAAAGTGTTAGGCAACCAGCATACTGCGTTAAACATAGGAACACTTAGATGCTGAGATCCAAATCCCTGAACAATTGCTTTGATTCTCTGGCTTAATATATAAAATACACAAGAAACTATAATAAATTATATACAGAAAATAAAGTTTCTTACTAAAGAAATGCACATTGCTGACTCATAATACGTGTATGTAAGTGTCAAAAAGGTGTTGTAAACTGTCCATAGCATCTTAGTGATTTTGTTATTGTATTGCAATGGTGTAAGGCTAACAAAAAATTGTAGAATCTTTAATAATGTCATTGTCATTCCATAAAACATCAAACCTAAACTTAAAAATGAGCTTATTGAAGTGAATTTATAAGTGCAAAGGTTGGTGCAGGCGAGTTGGTACCAGGACAGGGCTTGATACTAATGGTAGCCCACTAGCCACAGACTAGAAGTGACTAGAGAACTTGAAGTGAATTTATAAGTGCAAAGGTTGGTGCAGGCGAGTTGGTACCAGGACAGGGCTTGATACTAATGGTAGCCCACTAGCCACAGACTACAGTAGAAATTCAGTTTTGAAAAGTGGTTTTTGATTTCCACATGCCAGTTTGGCAGTAAACAAACTGAAATTATAAAAGCATCTAAGATGTCACTAGTCACTTGGCTAGAAAGTTGAAAAGTTAGTGTCAAAAATGCAAGCCCTGCCAGGGAGAAATGTTGCGATACCATAAACCTTCCCACCCCTTAAATCTAGAATAATTCAAAAGAAAATTCTCTCTGACCTATTGTCAGAAGTATAATTGTGACCGGGCACAGGATTTCGTACACTAACGCTTTTCCGTTAAACGGGTAAAAATAAACGGTTTGTAAACAGATAGTAAACGGGTAGTAAGAGCATTTAAACGGTTTGCATGTCCATTTCAACGAATAGTCCAAAGCGTTAAACGGTAGAGCAAAGTCCAAAAACGGATTCTGTAAACCGTTAAAAGGCCGAGATAAAAAAAAAATAAACGGATGGCTTAAAACGTTAAACGGTTGAACAACATCTATAATTATTTTATGGATAGCTCAAAACATTAAATGGATGGACAAAAACCTTGAACGGATGAGGAGGGCTAAAGAACAGCGGGAAGCCATGCACATATCGATCAGAAACCGTTGCGAACAATTATACGAATTGTTCATGCGGAACACTGACGTTTCATGCTAATAATATTCGACTGACAACAATAGAAAACTAAGTAAAATTAAATTACTAGCCTGCAATTAAGCTATCCACTGGCGAGTGAAGCGAGCAGAGAGCAAGTCTCGCACTGGAGAGCTCGCAGTGCATTTGAAAATTTGCATGAGCAGAGGAAGCAATCTGTCAATCATACCATGTGGACTGAACATTCTCGACAGAAAGAACATAGAATTGAGAAGCAAAGTGGTTTTTTTTTCATGTTCCTACATTGTTTCTTCTACGTATTGACTGAAATGAAAACGCACCATCAAGTGAAAAACGTTAAGAAATGCCGCTGATTTTGTAGATTTCACCGTCGGTTAATTGAAACAATTTTGCATACGCATGTAACAAAACTCAACTTTCTTTCGGTCGTGTTTCATCTAGCATTCGATTTCGTAAAGTAATGTGTAATTACAGCTTTTATGAAGCAATTTCTGTTTCCTTTCAATCGATGGAAATAACAGATGAGAAACTCGATAGCCACAGATTTTGTAAATTTTGCCATACACGTCAATCGAAATAAATTTGCATAATCATGAAAACAAATCTCGCTCTCCTCGTTAAACGGATGCAAGTAACCATTAAACAAATGTATTTCATTTTAAACGGATAGGTTAACCGTTTAAACGTTTTGTCGAAAACGTTCAACAGATGAGCAAAGCGTTTAAACGCTTTAATGATCCGTTTTAGATGGATGGTAAACGGATAGTAAACGGATTGATTCGTTAAACGGTAAAGCGTTAGTGTACGAAATCCTGTGCCCGGTCACAATTTATGTACACTATACCTCCTGATGCATTTTGGTCTCTTTTCCGTTGGTAGTAATCCAAGCAATCTTGGTGGAAAGATCAATCCTTTCAATGGGAAGCTATTCTCAGACAAATATTTTGACATTCTAAAGAAGAGAATCGAGCTACCAGTATGAGAGTACAGAGAAAAATTCATGGAAACCATGAAGGAAAAACAAGCTTTTGTTCTTGTTGGCGAGACTGGATCTGGTAAAACAACCCAGGTAATAGTTACATGTAGTATTTATTTGCTTTGACAAAGGGCAAACACTTGAAACCCTTTACAGTGAGCATTTTGCATTATCAACCAATGTAATAACACTAAATTATCTTAGTAGTTTATGAGAAATTGGGTTAAATTGTACTCCTTATCAGATGAACTGTGGTTGGGGAAATTTGAGGAATTAGAGACTGTAAATATTTGGAAGAATTCAGGCTTCAGTTGGGCGTAAGGGATGCCTACTACATGTAGATACTAGTTAGTGTTGGTACAAATTCCAGCTGAGCTGCTGTGTGAAGCTAATTAAGGGAAGTGAGGTACATTTTAACAGATATTTTTTCCTTGTTCCTTGTAAATATAGTAGGGTCTCAACTGTTGTTGGTGTAAACTAAGTGTTTACCATGCATGCAAACAAAGTAAGTCTGTTCAGGTTTTTGGATTGAAGAGCACTCGATCACCATTTCCTCTCAGGCAAATTTGTTTTTTTTGTATTCTATACAGTTCCACTCTCTCTTTGCAGGGCTCAACACCAACTTTTCAACTTACTAGCCAAGTGGCTGGTGACATCTTAGATGTTACGACAATGTCAGTTCGTTTACTAGCCAAACTGGCTAGTGGAAACCGAAAACCACTACCCAAAACTGAATTTCTACTAGTCTGTGGCTAGTGGGCTACCATTAGTGTCCAGCCCTGCCTTGGCAGTGTAACAGACACTTTATTTTAATACTATGAAATGGTAATCATTAGGATCAACTTGTTTCTCACGATTACAGGCAGATAACACACCCAAGACTAAGTATTCCTAGGCTGTGTATTGTCTTGTATGTTGCATTGTTTTGCATTACTGTAAGTGCAGTTTGTAAAGAAAAAAGAAAAACAATTTTGACATTTGGGAACTTGGCTTGACTAAGTTGCCAAGTTTGGGGTGTGTCTTATAACCGAGTGCATCTTATAACCAAATAAATACAGCAATTAAGTAGTTAGGAGAATTTGGTTAGGTCAAAATGAAAATCACTAGTGGGAGATAGAGCGTTAAAAAACAGGAAGGAAAAGGGTGTGAGAAAATGCAATTTAAGGTTTAAGTTTGGCCTTTAGCTCTGTCTCAGATGTCTGAACAAATGAGATAATCATTCCTGACTGTAATTTAAAGCTCATTTTAATTTGTTTCCAGGTACATGACAGATGGTATGTTGTTGCGTGAGGCAATGACTGATCCTCTACTAGATCGTTATGCAGTCATTCTTCTTGATGAGGCTCACGAGAGAACTCTTGCTACTGATATGCTCATGGGTCTACTGAAAGAGGTACAGTGTGTGCATGCATCTGGAGATTTCATATTCTTCTTACAAGGCAACAAAACTGTTGACACATTGACCTATTGAACCCGCCTGTTACTTCATTGTCAATCTCTTTTGTCCTAACTGTAAGTTACGTGGTAATCGCTTTCCCCCAAATCATTTTTCATCATCAGGGCTCAACACTAATGGTAGCCCACCAGCCACAGACTAGTAGAAATTCTGTTTTGGCTAGTGGTTTTTTTTATTTCCACCTGCCAGTTTAACTGGTAAGCAAGCTGAAGTTGTCGTAACATCAAAGATGTCACTAGCAACTTGGCTAGTAAGTTGAAAAGTTGGTGTCAAGCCCTGATCTTGCTATTGTCAGTGATATTTTTGCTACAAATAGGCAACTTTGAATTAGGGAAGGGGTGCTTTCAGTGATTTGCAGTGTGGTACAGATAGTGGTGTTACTTTACACATAAGAGAACTGTTTAAACACAAGGGGTCGGTTATTTGTACAAGGTCCTACCAAAAACATGGTTTTAGTCAACCAGTGGGCCTTACATACAATCAAAGATGTCACTAGCAACTTGGCTAGTAAGTTGAAAAGTTGGTGTCAAGCCCTGATCTTGCTATTGTCAGTGATATTTTTGCTCCAAATAGGCAACTTTGAATTAGGTAAGGGGTGCTTTCAGTGATTTGCAGTGTGGTACAGATAGTGGTGTTACTTTACACATAAGTGAACTGTTTAAAGACAAAGGGTCGGTTATTTGTACAAGGTCCTACCAAAAACATGGTTTTGGTCAATCAAGTGGGCCTTAGGTTTCCCTTCAAATGGATCAAGTGAACTAAATACATGTAAATGTTCTTTCCACTGTCAGCTTTTGACCCTCTTGACACTGTTCACAAAAATACATGTTCAGACAAATAGGTAATTAATTTTGGCAATATCAACTAAGTTGAAAAGTAAATTGGCCACCGTAAAGAGTTAGAAAACTGATGTTTCAAGGGTTAGCCCTTTGTCATTCACTCTGACAAAGGGCTAACACTTGAAATGTCAACTTTTTAACTCTTTGCGGCGGCCAATTTACATTTCAACTTAGTTGATATTACCTTATTACCTTATTACCCACACCAATGCGGCAACATAGTTTCTTTAGAAACTTACCCCCTTTGTTCAGATAAATGGTTTGGTGCTAAATTGAAGATAATGTAGAAAGCAGTTTTGTTCAACAATGGCTAAAATTTGTTTAAATAATCAGACCGTTGTGCCTTGTAATAATGATGCTGATTGTACACGTGCAGGTGACAGTGCATTGGTCCGCTGTTACACCTGTAACTTACAGGAGTTGTATAAAATGCGTCGGTTTTCCACAGGTTGTGCGACAGAGACATGACCTGAAGATCATAATCATGAGTGCCACCTGGGATGCTGGGAAATTTCAGGAATATTTTGATGAATGTCCACTCATGACAATCCCTGGACGAACATATCCCGTAGAGATCTTTTACACTCCTGAACCTGAACGAGACAACTTGGAGGCAGCCATTGGAACAGTGGTACAGATTCACATGTGTGAGGAAGTGGAGGGTGACATTTTGTTGTTTCTTACTGGGCAAGAGGTGTGTGTTCAAAGTTCTTGATGCACTGTTGAGTTTAAATTGGCATGTTTTGTTTAATTCTTAAACACCCTTTCACTACCAAGGTATCATTGGTAACTCTCTCTACTGTCTGTCATTCAATTCTTATGATGTCATTTAAGAGAATTTGGTAGATGATCAATTACTGTAATCTCCAACCGTTTACCAGCATGGCCAATTGCATACAGTGAAAAAAAAAGTCAATAGATTACCCGCACTGGTGGATAACCCACACCTTAAAAGCTAAGGAAATTTGTACAAAACTGCTATAGAATTCACATGGTTGCATACTTGACAGAATGCAAATTCGTGGCCACATTTTGTGTGAACGATCATTCAGTGCCATGTTGATTTATTGATTTCTCAAAAAAATCGATATCTCTGGTTCTACTGGGCTTAACAAGTCCCTAAAGCGGGAAAATTCTCTTCAGCTCAAGGTAGTGTTGACTGGAAATTTGTCACTGACACGCCGGTTATCCTTGGTTTATTTTTGTCACCATCAAGGTTTTGTTTACATGCATGCAGAGAGTAACTTGTTCGTCGCACAACTAATTGTCTGTGAAATAAACTTGATTGGGCATCATATTTTCGTGCTGCTTTGTGGCACTCTTAATACAATAAAATTCACCTGAGAGGTGGAATCGCAGGTAGGTGAGAATTTTTTCAATTCAACCGCCAGTAGATTTCAAAATTGTCACATAACCCACACCTCTCTATTACCCGCAGTGGCGTGTGTTAAAGGCAAAAATCAACAGATTACACGAGGGTAAACGTCCAGAAATTACGGTAATAGTCCCCTGATCAATATTTTTTCTTTATTCCCATCACTTGTCTTCTTGATATTGTATTGTCATTGTAAGGAGAAATTCTGTCTTGGTCACTCGTGGGAGCTAAAGAGTTAAACTCCTAAGAGTGATAAGCATCTAACTCTCCCAACAACGTCACCCCTGAATCAAACAATTAAGGTCACGAGAATATTTAAAATGACCACAACTTAGAAAGCTCTTGATTGTTCAGAAAAAATTATCCATGTCAGCACCTTAGGAAATGTATAAGAGAAAAACAATGCCGATGTAAGGATGTAGTGGGTGAAAGGTGCTCAAATTTCAACTTCTAAATTGCATTTACTTTAAAAAATTCTTTGATTAGAATGACTGCAGAGTTGATTAACATTAGGCCTGAAATTAAGAAAAAATATCCTTTATCAGCTTTTGGTGTGTAATTGGCAAAAGTGGTTCAAGTAGATGACTTTTAGTTCCACTTTTTTAAACTAGAACTTAAAGTGCTATTTAACCCTAGCTTTGAAGGACCATTCATTCTTGAATGACATTTTGCAACAAATACGAGTATTGTATTAATTTTTTGCAGTTTGTATATAATAAACTAAGTTAAAAGTAGCCTTTCAACATTATACTTTACTCTCTCCATTTAGGAAATTGAAGAAGCATGTAAGAGACTGAAGAAGGAAATTGATAACCTGGGACCTGAAGTAGGCGAGCTCTGCTGCATCCCCCTCTGTATTCAACTCTTCCTCCACAGCAGCAGCAGCGCATCTTTGACGCTCCTTCAGCAAAAGGCCCTAATGGTGCCATTGGGCACAAGCGCGTGGTGTCCACCAACATTGCTCAAACATCTCTTACCATTGATGGTGTGGTGTTTGTTATAGATCCTGGATTTTCCATGCAGAAGGTCTGTCTTACTTCAGTATTTGATCACTTTCTACTTTTCACAAAGTATTTTACCGTGTTTCTTGTCTCTTAACAGGCATGGGACAAAGAAAATGTTCTGAGTTCCCTTAAGGAATCCAACCCCAGACGGTTGGATTCAGTGTGCAGGTTTAATTCCTCATGGGGTCTCAGAACTTTTTCTCTGTCCCATGTTTGTGACAAGATCAAAAAATATCAATAGCTTTTTCTTACAAAGCTCAAAAATATACATCTTTCTAATTCTGCATATAATTTTTTTATTGTTCCTTATCAAGGTTGACTGAGTATAAAGTCATTTTGTCTTTGGTTTGTCTATAATAGGTGTACAATCCCCATATCCGTGTAGAGTCACTGTTAGTTTCTGCTATATCAAAAGCCAGTTCACAGCAGAGAGCTGGCTGTGCTGGTCGTACATGTCCTGGCAAGTGTTTCAGATTGTACACAGAGGAAGCTTATCAAACTGAAATGCAAGACAATACCTACCCTGAGATCCTGAGGTCCAACCTTGGTACTGTGGTGCTACAGCTGAAGAAGTTGGGCATTGATGACTTGGTGCATTTTGACTTCATGGATCCTCCTGGTAAGTTCAGTACTTGTGAGCAAGCTGGTACATGTGTATTGGCCCTTGATTTGTGGTGATTCCCATCCTCGGAGACCCAGGGGCTCTGAGTCAATTTCAAGTTAAGGGCAGAAGAGCCCCTGGGGACATTGTCTTACAAGACTAGTTCCAAACGGTCGCAGTCACTCTGGCATCTGATTGGTGCCAGAAAATCTTTGTGTTTTTCTGCCCAATCAGAGTGAAGTGTCCTTTGGAGTCCTCTCATGTGTTTTAACACGCACATATACAACAAGCTCTGTTGCTCGCTATATTTGTTTCGGCCGTGCGACGAAGCTTTGCCCGAGGTGAAAAGTTTCAGTCTCAGCACACAGTGTAAGAGAAATCGATCAGATTGTCCGTGAAATCTTACCGGAAATTATACTGAATACTTTCACAGGTATCACAAGAGAACGTGTTTAAAAGTTTGCGAGGTTCATATAAAACATAATGGTTGCAAGCATTGATATGTTACTTTAAATGTTAGATGAGATGTAAGCCTAAATCTCTCAAGATTTTTTGTATAATTTGCTGTAACTGAAACTTTTCAATCCCGTAAAGCTATTTCGTCGCAAGGGCCAGGCAGGTATGTCGAGCAACTCGCACTTACGCAACTATTTGTGCACGCCCGGCCAAAATCTAATGTGATCTTCGCTTGCAAAAAAAGAAAAGCTAAACGTGGAAACTTTTGTTTATTAGATGTGGGTAGATAACCCTGTACTAAGCTGACATTTACAATAAGGAAAGCTTGCCCTTTCCATCCAAGATTTCTTGGTCCAGTTGGTTTTGTTTTCCCCAATGAAAGCTGCATCGATTCCCAATGATCAAAGGTGTTTAACTTGGTCTTCAACAATCGACAAAAGAGTTGAAATGACAATGACCAAGGGACTAGAACAGAATCTGTGGCCTTTCGAGCTCAAGAATTTGAACACTCTACACAGCAGTTGAAAGATTAAACTTTTTCCAAACCCCTTCCGTAACTGTCCGAAAACATGTCTCCTTTCCACGATGTTCTCGATGATTAGTTTTTTTTTCAGATTTTAATTAGCTAACTGGAAACACAGCTAAGCTTTCTTTAAGCGCTTGCTGAAGGTCGTCCACGAACTTAACGTTCTCTGCAACCTTGGCCATATTGCGAAAGACTTTACTATATAGCAACGAGTAGAATTTGGTGCACACAGAAAGCTACGTAAGCGTAAGCGCCAGGTGCTTGACATACCTGTGTGGCCCGTGCGACGAAATAACTTCACGGGATTGGAAAAGTCTCAGTCTCAACAAATTGTACAAAAAATCTTGAAAGATTTAGGCTTACATCTCATCTAACGTTTAAAGCGACATATCAATGCCTGCAACTATTATGTTTTACACGAACCTCGCAAACTTTCAAACACGTTCTCTTGTGATACCTGTGAAAGTATTCAGTGTATTTTCCGGTAAGATTTGTCGGACAATCTGATCCATTTCTCTTACATTGTGTGCGGAGACTGAAACTTTTCACCTCAGGCAAAGCTTTATCGTACAACCCAAACAAGCATAGCGAGCAACAGAGCTTGTTGTATGTGTGCATGTTCAAACACACGAAAGGACTCCAAAGGACACTTCACTCTGATTGGACAGAAAAACACAAAGATTTTCTGGCACCAATCAGATGCCAGAACAACTGCGACCATTTGGAACTAGTCTTGTACGACAATGTCCCCAGGGGCTCTTCTGCCCTTAACTTGAAATTGACTCACAGCCCCTGGGTCTCCGAGGATGGGTGATTCCCAGAAGTGTCATTTTCTAAGGAATAGCTCACAGTCTTGCAAGTAAAAGGTTGCGTACTAGCCAATCAAAGAAAGCTAAGATTTCATTCTTTTTTTGTCAATTTGATAGCACCAGAAACTTTGATGAGAGCACTTCAACTGCTGAACTATCTTGGTGCCCTTGATGACAATGGAGACCTCGTATTACTGGGCTCCATGATGGCAGAGTTTCCACTCGACCCTCAACTTGCCAAGATGGTGATTGCCAGTTGTGACCACAATTGTTCTAATGAAATTCTCTCCATTACTGCCATGTTATCAGGTATACAGATATCAAGTCAACCTGTTGATTTACTTAAAAATACTTTTTGATAAATTGTTATCATTATAATTTATGAATGATCCTGGCTCTGTTTGTTAGTTCCTCAGGTGTTTTTGAGACCAAATGAAGCTAAGAAGGCAGCTGATGAAGCCAAGATGAAGTTTGCTCACATTGATGGAGATCACCTGACCTTGCTGAATGTTTACCATGCATACAAACAAAGTGAGTTTGACTTGTAACCTCTACTTACACTCTATGCCAAGCTTTTTGATGTTCTTGTTTGTACAATGATAACTAAAAAAACCACCTACTAATCTTGTCCTCCTAGTCCTTTCTGTACATTATGGAACCTTGTTTTTTTTCTCCTTGGGGGAAGATTTCAATTTAAACCTTTCACTGCCAAGATCTCATTTCTAATTCTTCTTACTCTCTATCACACAGTTCTTGTAATGTTAGTGTGGAGAATTTGGTATTGGATCAACTCATTGGCTTCTCTATTCTCATCACTTGTCTGCTTGTTATTGTATTGAAGTTGTAAGCCGAGAAATTCTGTCTTGGTCACTCGTGGGAGTCAAAGGATTAAACTTATTTGCAGATAATCTGACAATTCAGGTTCATGAGTAACATTGCACTTACCAGTATAATGTACCAGTAACTCTTTGTTTGAGTTCTAGTGCAGAAATTGGAGCAGTTTTCTTTCTGCTGTTTGGGGGCTGGCTTGACACAGTCAAAGCCCAAAGATGTCCTTGGCTATTTCAAACAAAACTTTTTATCCTTATTTTTAGACCACGAAGATACACAGTGGTGTTATGATAATTTTATCCAACATCGTTCTCTCAAATCGGCTGATAATGTGAGACAGCAACTTACCAGGATCATGGACAGGTTCAACTTTGCACGACGTAGCACTGACTTCAACAGTTTCATATGTGGTTGAAAATTACATCAGCAATTTGGACAGTGTAAAATTATGTTTGGCTACAATCAGGTTCTCTTTTGATGCTGCCAACATGTGTACAAGTAATTTGAGTACAGAATGTCCTACCAAAATGAAGAGTGGTTAGAAATGACATTTGTTCGCCAAACTGATGCAGCACAGTAACCTTATTTGAAGTACTTCAGATACTGACCATTAAATCTGTGAATCCTACCTCCCCACCCATCTCTCCCACTTAACTGTTGTGATGAGTAGGTGGCTCAGTTGGAGAGGTCTGGACACTACCTTACTGTCAAAGACAACCAGGTGAGATATTAACATATTCCCTTTACTTACAGCACACGATTACAGTATCTAGAGGTCATAATTATAGTAATAGTACAACACTCTTTTAGCCTTGTTTTCATGTTGTGAAAATCCAAGCCAATTAGCAATTTCACTGTTTCCCAACTGTCCCAGATTTCTCTGATGTACCAGGAGATTGACAGATGTCTTTGCTAGATTCTTGGGTACACTGTTTTTCTTTGTGATGGGGGGGTACTGAAGCTAAGCAACTAGAGGACTGGTAACAAGCTAAACTATTGACATCACTGACAGTAAAAAACGAAGCTGTCGTTGTGAAGGATCACCGATGCATCATGCTGAGAGTAGATAACTCCATGGGAAGGAACCCTCCAAATGTGTGGCTTCATAGCTCAGTTGTCAGTAGGGCCAAATAGTACCTGGGAGGCATGGGATCAAATCCCATCAGTCTGAGTTTTTTCCAGGCTCCTTTTCAGCAATTGTTAAAACTCCAATACAACTGCAAGGATCATTGCTTTGATTGATTTTTATCCGCAGGTCAATTGAAATTTATTTCACTATAATTATTATTTATCAACCATTAGGTGGTACAACTGCATCCATCAACTTGTTTGGATCACAAGCTTGAGTGAGTGTAGTACAATGAGTTTGTTTTGACCACCAAGAGCTACATTCGGACCTATATAGACAAAAAGCTTGACCAGTAAGGTTAGTGGTACTCAAGGGTTTCTTGAGTGTATTGATTTGGGGTGTTTACACAATAACCCTTTGTGACTGATCTGTGAAATGTTGTCACGAGTGCAAAAAAAACAAATTCAACTGAATCTTGGTCAACTAAGGTGCATTAGAGCATTTACATGGAAATTCACCATAGAAATTGATCTATATTATTATCATCATCATTATTATTATTATTATTATTATTATTACTATTATTATTATTGTTATGACTGTGATCTCCGGCAATTGACGACGTTATCTTTGTTTTCATCAAGACCTACTAGGAGGATTTAGTTTCTTTCTTGCCATGTTTTAGGTCAGGTGTCGTTTTTGTATAAGGTACAAGACCTGTTACAACAGTATCAAGCAAGATGACTTTATGAATCACGCATCAAGCTTTTTTTTATGGTGGCTCACTTATCGCACCATGAAGAAGACACTCTGCTGTGGTGTCAGTCTGTTTAACAATTAGATTCCATGTCGCCATGCATCTGTTCTGTTATAGGTGACAGATGAAGTCAAAATAGTGGTACGAACAAAGAGTGGAGCACTTGGCACTGCTGAGTGTAACTGAATGTTCTTACCACATTTTCACATCTTCTGTGATCTGTAATTGAAAAGTCACACTGCAACATGAATTCTGTCTGTTTTGTATAATAATAAAGTAAAAAAACTTTCAATTATGCTGTGGTGAATGTGTCTGCCCTCCAATAGACCAATCATAGTTCAGCTTACTATATGAACAACAAGATGTAACATTATTGCAGAAGGCTTGACACAGGAGTGCATTAGAACAGTGGATAGAATCAATTAAGCCTAGAATGCATAAGAGACCTTTTGGAAACCTCAGGAGAACCTATGAACCTCTTGAATGACTGTTGTAAGACATTTTAAGAAAGCTTCCTGCTTGATTTTTGTACAGGTTGGTGAAGATTGCACCCCAGTACTATGAAACCAAGCATGTCATGGAAAGGATTGTAGAGAGGTTACAGAAGAACAGATGAAACTTCAAATGAACTGTGGACAACCTCATTAAGAAAAAAATAAAACATGTGAAAGAAAGAACTTGTAAAAAGCCTTATTGCTAAGAAAATCATGCCATCATCTTGATTTGGTTCTTTCTAACTTAAAAGTAAAACTAGATATGCTTCTGTTTTTCCTCTGTTTGCTTCCTGAGATCTTTCCTCCGAAGTTTTTTCAGCTAATGATATAGAAACAGTAACATTCAAGAAAAGACTCATAGGCCATCCAAGCATGTTAAACAGTTTGCAGCTCCAAATAAAACCTGCTCCCTAAATCCTTTAGTTGCTGATTTGTAACTTGTTGCTGTACATAGCTTTCAATCGCTTTCAATGTCTTTTTACTGTTAACTTTGAAACTTCAGAGACTGATTTAAACTCTCCCCTTCGGCTGCCTTAAATATTCTTGTAAATCAGCAAAGTGATTTCACCCATTAGTTAAGTTATTCCCTTTACCTATTTTCTGATAGTAGTGGAGATAATGTGGCAAGAAGGAGTTGCATGTTCATTACCTCTTGGCATTTACGGGTGAAGTAATCAGCATGCATCTGAGTTCTACAAACTGGCTTGATTTGCAGGTCAGGGATCTTTAACCGAAATTTTTCCCACTCCTTGGTAAATGAAACAATTGAAAAATTGCTTAGTAAAATCCAAGGAACACACTTTCATTGTGTTGTTATTTTCAACTGTTTAAAAGGAAGACCTTTGGGAAAACTTCAGATATCTTCAGGTAATTTAAGCAGCTGTTACTGATCTTCACCAATGCTTTGCGCCACACATTTTGCCAGATATTGAACATTGAATGTGGCAAATCGCAGACACGTTTATTTAGCACTTTGGCCCCGGAAACGGAGGAACACATTAAATAAGCGAAAAACATCCGCCGGAAGTACGAAGTAGCCCCTTTGGGGCCCCCGGACAGGGAATACAATTAATTACACTAAGCCTGTTATGAACATAGTTTTATTTTACATTTACTTCTCTTTTCGTTAATGATACGAATAAACGACGCTCAGAGCAACCTGTAAACTGCGCAGTAATTAAACGCAAAATCATTAAAATAATTGTGGCAAGTTATTTTTTTTTTTTGAGATATGAAACTTTGCTGCAATTAAAATTGATTTACTTCATGAATATCATTTATGAGATTACCCTTACATGGAATCATAGACAATTTCCCTCAAAAACAAAATTAGACCCAAAATAATCGCAAGACAAATCGTAAGGTTACCACAAGCATAAACAACAGCTGAGCTCCCCTTAAAGTAAATATCTAACTTGAAACTTACCCTCGACAACAACACTAATGTTAATCCTCTTCAACTGACCATGTTCGTTCACCTCGCAGCTGTATTTTTTATTTCTTTCTTGTTCAGTAACTTTGATTCGGAGTCGCACACTAGTGCTGTTTTGTACAACAGTACCATTCATTCTCCAGACAATACGAGGAGCCGGTCCACCTTCCGCCGGGCACCATAAAGATGAAGAATGGTTGAGCAGGACAAACTGAGTCTTTGCGACTTCTTTTAGGCTTGTAGGAACTAAGCACAAACACAAAACTAATGAGACATCGAAATCTGTACACCTAAAACTATATATCTTCATCTTCCTACACCGACAATCTAGTGTAAGACTCGGTGTCTAAAGTTAAGTACATCTACGCAAAATCGTTACTAGGGTAACATATCTTAATCTGTACGAAGGAAAGTAAGCACCCAAACATCATTCTTTATCTAGAAGCCGGATTAAAGTTTTTAAATTTGCGGAGTTAAAGACCTGCGCATAAAAAATCCTCGCAGAATTTAATCGCGCGAAATCTATTACTACATAGAAAATCTAAAACTCAGAAAAAAGTGATTTACATGTAATAACAACAACATTTATACAGGATATGTATCAACAAATATACAAATTATAAACTACTCTTCCTGTAACCACACTTTGTACATTAAATAATTAACTAATGACTGTTTATCTCGTTTACAAGCCTCTGTTTTCGTGTACGTAAACGATAATGTAAACTCTTCATAAACTCTGAGATTAGCCTCATAGAGAAATTTTCCCTGTACTTTTCTAATGCACCTGTAATATGACAGGAATTTATTCTTCATAAATCAATGAGCAAGTCAAACTCCTACGTCAGCAATTAACAACTGTGTCTTCTGCAAGAAGCAAAGAACTGGAACGTTTAAGAGCTTGGTTTGAATCAGTTTTACAGACAATTCTCCCTTCGATGGACATATAGAGGCACGTTACCCTTACACGAGCCGTCTGAGCTGTTTTTAAGGTATCATGACAACAGCTTGCATCCATTCTACGAGCATTGAGTCCAACTGTAGGGGATAAGAAAGATACACTGTAAGTAAGGTAGATTGTTTGCAGTTTCAAATGAAATGAATTGCGTAATCAGGTTATCGTAAATAATTGTAGCACTGCATTACACTAACTTCAGTTGCCGCGAATAGTTTTCACTCGCGAGTAGCGAGTGTACCATGATTGGCAAAGTGGCGGTTCGCCTTTAAAGTCATGTTACATAATTTCTTGTCAACGAACACGAGCAATAACTTGAAAAAAGAACACGAGCGCTTTTTGGGACAAAAAACAATAACAAGAGCGCTTTTTTTGACAAAAAAAAAAAAACCAACAAACAAACAAACAAAACGAACAAAACAAAACAAAAAGGCAAGTTAAATAATATAATCTTACCAGTATGAAAACAAACACAACTGATGTCATGAAACCCGTTTTACAAAAATCGATAAAATTAATAATTAAGTTCACATGACCTCGATGCGAAATTAAAAGAAACCAAACAAACTGTTGTCACTTACAAAACCATAAAACTTTACAAGTGACCCCAGGGCTCTGGGTGAATCTGAAGTGATTATTCAAGAAGCTCATAGTTAGTAGAGGGGACTGGTTAGGAGACCCAGCGAACTTCAAAGGGACATGCCTTTGTTAAAGTTTATTCGAGTCACGGTCTGATGAACGTGCACAGAATCGAAACATCTACAGAGCGTTCACTGACAAATTCGAAGCATTGCAGAATACTTTCCAAGTTTCTATAGTTTTTAAGGCGTAAAAGTCATTTTTTGAGGACAGCTTACTTCATGTGATGCCAGGGGATAACTGTGCGGTGTTTGGATGCGGTTTATCCAGACGATCGAGAAGAATCAGCATATGGAAGTTGCCTACAGCAAAGGACGAAGAGTCCAGAAAATGGCGGGAAGCCTGGCTTCACGAAATAACCAAAACGCGAGAAATGGATCAGCGCTTCAGAGCACAATCAAAGTACGACAGAGTTTATACATGCGAGAAGCATTTCAAACCCAAGGATGTGCAAATATGTAAGTATAAGCGTTATCTACCTTAGTAACAGCTGAAGTAATGTTTGTTTAAAATCGAAAAGTTCAGCTCGATCGCGTCCTGCGTCTTATTCGTTCATGTTCGAGTCTTCGATAGTAATCTTTGCTTCTTTTACAGTTCAATAGGCGAAAGTGACAAGAAAGAAGCCTAGATTTGGTGCATTGCCTATTCTGAATATGCCTCAAAGAAGTCACGAATTGTTGACGCCGATACCGCGACCAGCAAGAACGATCATGAAAGACCTAGACGCACACATCAACACAAGTTGCTATGAAACATTTTCCGAACTTTGTAAGCGGGTTACATGTCTGAAATCTTTGAATGAGTGGACCTCTAAGATCTTTCCCGATAAAGCAATATTCAAGAAGAAAGTTGAGCCCTATCTTCTGCCTGAGTTCGAAGTAATTGAGGACTATAGCCTTGCTTTTACCGTGAAAGTGTTGGGATGTTACCTGGTTGAAGACCATCCACTGTAACTCAGATTTTGTCGCACCGTATGAAACGTAACTTTGTCAGCCCTGGTCAAATAATTAAACGACTACAATTTCTGTAAAGGTGTTGATGCTTCTGAAACTACGATCAAACTGTACCACCATGTTATTCCTATAGATTCTACAAAGGAAGACGAGGGAGGACAGCAGTTTGCACACAATTTCTCTCTGAACATCAGTTTGAATTTCGCCGCAATCGCTCGGCGGAATTAGCAGTAACTCTCTTTACAGACCTCATCCGGAAGGAAGCGGACGGAGGTAAAGCTACAGGAGCGATCTTCATTTACTTATCTTCATTTACTTATCGCTTTTTCCGTCAGGAGGTCAAACATGAAATCAAGCTTGCCGAAAAAGAACATGTTCGTTCTGAGATCTCAAAATCGAATGGAAACTCCAACTCGATTTGGAAAATTCTTAACCGTTGTCTTCCCAAGAAAAACGCTCCATTAGCCGCTGTTGAAAATCCACTCCTTCTGGCAAATAAATTCAATGAATTTTATGCTAATGTGGGAAAAGTGACAGCTTTGAAAGCCACGGACCTTGCTGAAGAACATAATCTCAACTCCCGAGACACTGAGGGAATTCATCCGTGTGAATCCATTCGCAGCTCTGGTAAAAATACCTTGTTTATGTTTCGTTCCATCACTACGGGCGATGTGCAGAAGATTATTATGAGTATACCGTCTAACAAAGCTCCCGGTTGCGACAAAGTAAATGCAAAAATTCTGAAAGATAGTTCACCAGTTATTGCTCCCATCATAACTAGTCTTATAAATGACTCCTTTTCTTTGGGCAGTTTTCCACTACAATGGAAGAAAGCAGAAATCGTTCCAATCATTAAATCAGGCGACAGTGAGGAACCTGCCAACACAAGACCAATTTCACTACTACCCATTTTATCTAAAGTATGCGAAAGAGCAGCTCACTCGCAACTAGTCAACTTCCTTGACTCAAACAATATAATATATCAAATGCAAAGCGGAAACAGAAAGTTTCACTCAACCGAGACCTCATTACTTTATTTCACAGACGAACTACTAAATAACATGGATCACAGAAAGATGTCGGTTATAGTTCTCTTGGATATGTCCAAAGCTTTTGATAGCATTCGACATGACTTGATGTTGCGAAAACTTCGCAACGTTGGTTTATCGGAAATAGCTTGTACCTGGTTTGAGAGTTATTTGACACAACGTCAACAAGTTGTAAAGATTAAGGATACCTTGTCCAGCCCTCTACCCTTAACAGTCGGAGTACCGCAAGGATCCATCCTGGGCCCAGTATTGTTTACATTATATGTAAATGATCTCTTTCGAGTTCCAAAACACTGCAAACCTCTGGGCTATGTGGATGACACAAAAATTTTCCTCGGGTTCCCCTCAAACAAACTTCAAGACGTTATCTCTGCTGTAAACGAAGATCTCGAAGAAATATTGAGTTGGTGTTGTAGAAATTCGCTGCTCATCAACCCTGATAAAACAAAACTTCTCTATGTGGGCGTCCCCCAACTAATGAGAACTTTACCTGCCACTCTTCCAAGTGCCACAATATTGGGAACTGAAATCAAGCCTGTGACCGTAGTTAAGGACCTGGGAGTGCACATTGATTGCCATCTTAACTTTAATGAGCATATCACTAAAACGGTATCTGACTGTATGTTTAAATTAACGAGAGTCAATAGGATAAAACATTTACTGGATCGAAGCACTCTGATATACCTCATAAAAGCTTTCGTCTTTTGCAAACTTTTTTATTGTTCGACAGTTTGGAGCAACACAAGTAATAAGAATATCAAAAAACTTCAGTTAGTCCAGAACTACGCTTGCAGGATCGTGACTGGCTTGAAAAAGTACGATCACATCACAGAGGCACTGAAGTCCCTTAAATGGCTTAACGTAAAGAAAAAACTACTTTTTTAATGACTTAGTCATGGTTTATAAATGCATCAACAACTTGACTCCTAACTATCTCTGTGAACGATTTAAACAACGTTCCGAAATTCACCAAAGAGATACCAGACAGAAGAGCGAGCTTACGTTGCCCAAGTGCAGGATCGCGGCTGGGCAAAGGGCTTTTGCCTTCCGTGGGGCTAAAAGTTATAATTTTTTACCCAAATTTATCAGAGACACAGATAGCCTAAGTGGTTTTAAAAAGAAAATTTTTAAGAATATTCTTAATTCGTAACATGTGACTTTAGTATTGAAATATAAGCTAATTTTTTTTTTTTATTTATTTATTATTTTTTTTTTAATATCATGTTATCTTATTATGACGTTTTTATGACTTAATATCTTATATTCATGTATGGCGGAAGAGCCCCCATGGGGAAGCTATGCAATAAAGTATGTAAGTATGTAAGTATTATCTAAAGCGTTTGACACCATCAGCCATTCCGTTTTGTTAGAAAAACTGTCTCGCTATGGACTACAGGATAATGAACTGAACTGGTTTACGGACTATTTATTCCTCCGAAACCAGATCGCTCAATTTAAGGGAGTATTGTCAGAACCTAACCCTGTTTTCACAGGTGTTCCCCAAGGAAGTATTCTCGGGCCGTTATTGTTTTCAGTTCATTTTAATCATGTCCACAAGCCGCTCCGTTATTGTAAGATTATCACCTACGCAGATAACTCACTAATTTTCGCATCCTCGAAAGACTCGGATATTATTCAACACAACCTCAGCGAAGACATCAATAGCCTCGCCTCCTGGTTTCGAGATAACGAACTTATCATTAATCTCAAAAAAGGAAAAACTGAAGTAATGCTATTCGGAACAGCAAAAAGATTAAGTGGTTTTGATGGCAAAGAACTAAACTTCTCCGTAAATGGATCTCGCATCGACACGACTACACTTAAAAGTACCTAGGTGTCTATCTGGACCCTACATTGAATCTTGACAAGCACTTTTACAAAACATACGTACAAGAAATCTGCAAGAAGAGTGAATTTATTACGGCGAATCCGTTGTAACACTGACACCTTAAGCGCTGAGCGAATCTACAGAGCAATGATAATGCCCATTTTCACTTATTGCGGTCAAATTACGCTTGGTTGGTCAGAGACACGAAGGTGCCAAATAAGAAACCTGGAGCAACGTAGTCACAGGATTATTCTGCAAAACTCAAAATGTCTGAACTGTGAACTCCGTCTACCCACAATTGAAAATTTTTTAAAGAAAAAGGCTTGTTTTGTTTGTTTTTGATTGCCTAAAAGGCAATGTTTGTAGTCCTCTCAAAGAATATTTTAAATTGTTAACCCACGATTTTAATACGAGGAACAGAGGGACCACCGTTGCTCTACCGAAAGTGAGACTTGACTTTGCTCGGAAAAGTTTTTATTTTTTAGGAGCTTCAGCTTAAATTTTTTACCTTTAAAACTCAAGCAAATTAGCAGTAGGGTACCATTTAGGGAGTCTTTAGATCAATTTTTTGTTAGGGCATTTAGTTAGTTGTGTAGTCATTGTTATTTTATTCTTATATTTTTATCCTTATATTATGTTATGTAGACAGGACCCCATTGATAACAGTGCTTCTGCACTGAAGGGCTATCCTGTATAAATATTCGTTATTATTACTATTATTATTATTACAAGGGAAGTTGGAGATCCCATGGATGTTTGTTTTTAATATGTGGCAAAGATAACTCTGTTTGTACTGCTTGCTCTAAATACCAGACTTCACTGAAATAATTCCATGAAGGCCAAACAGAATGGACACCTGCGCATGTCAAAGCACCTGTATCCAAAACAGACCCTGAAAGAGAAAAATTGACATTGCAAAACCAGAGATTAAAATGTGCGCAGCTTGAAAATGAGCTTAAAGAAATGAGGACAGAACAACTGAAATCAAACATTGAGGTTGATGACAAATTAAAGGATGACTTGATTAAACTGATCATGGATTCCTCAAGAACCAAAATTACACTTTTTATGAACCTATCATTCCTGAAACTTTCACCTCTCATCTTTGTAAAAACTAAAATATTTTTAATCGTTTCCGGGATTTTCCGAGGTTAAAATATCTTTAAAACCGACGTTTCGACCAGTTTTACTGGTTTTCCTCAGGTTGTTTAAAATGTTGTCACTATGGCGGACTGTTTATTCTTTTAGCTTGGTGACCGCACTTGATTTCTTGATCATTATACGACGTTTAAACGATGTCAAATTGCGCGGAAAATGTAGTCTGAGGTCTCTCAAGTATTTCTACTTTTGCGATAATTCACTGCCTATTACAGTCTTTTTTCTCCATCAAAGAATGAGTTTAGTGGGGAGGAGCGTTGCGTGACGAGACTAAAAACGGCTGCGAGGGAGACTACCAGTCCCAGTCCCCTGGCACTTTGTTAAATCGAGGTTCAACTCGATTTAAAAATTGTAGAGGAAGCATGATCATTTTTTGGTCAGGTTGACCAAGGACAAGAATAAACACAACAATATTGTAAGAGATAAACACAGATGATGTTGCCATTAGTAAACTTGGAAAGAAATTAGTAGAGAAACCAATTTTTTTAATTAATTCAGTGAGCTGTTGCAGCTGAAACATACATGCGAGTCAGTAGATTAGTTGTTTTTACACATGTCATGGTCTTTTTAATTGTTTTCCACTGCTACATTTGAAAATCATTTCTTTCAGCTGACTATACATGTATACGTCATCACCATTTTAGCAAGAGTTATTCGAGGCTTGATGCTCATGACTATGTTAAGTATTTCTACAGTTTTGAAAGGAAATTAGCTAAAGAAGTGATCATTGTGGAAGACACAGAAGGTGTCGTAAACATAACGCCTATAAAGTAGAATGCGAGGCGAATGGTTAAAATTATTAAGCCATGTTTCCTCGTGGAAACCAAGAAAAAGATTAGCTTTAGTATTGTGAATTCTGCTAACAACTCAATTGATTTAAAACTCAAAAAAGCTTTTTATATAAATAAGATCGAACCTGAACTTAAAAAACAATTACAGCATTAAAAGACTTTCCTAGCGTTTTAGTTCACACCTTTGATGTTTGGTGTCACGTTGTAATTAGTACCCGCTTTTGTATTACATCATAATTTAAATATTTTATTCATCTACTTGTCTGTTATATAATTACTCGCGTTCTGTTACTCATTGATTAAAGATGGCATAAGCATGCCGAAGCATGTCTCTCAAAAAAGTTTTCTATCTCTTACAATAATAATAATGCTAACAATGTTAATATAACAATAATTCAAAGGGGATAGCTCGAAAGACTCATTGTTTCCAATCCCCTGGGCTCCAACATGCCTATGCTTCTTTTACCTCGCTTGTGAATATAATTATGAATAATTGTCCTATTTTATTGCAACCCCATTTTTTTAAGCTCTTTTCTTTTTTCTTCATGCGTAAAATGTATTCGGTCGTTCCGCGTCCCAACATATTCCGCAACTCCGCTGATCCACCGTCCCATCGTTTCTTAGTTCCTCCCTTTCATCATTCTTTTGAAGAACTTAGCGTATCGTATTTCGCAGCTTACTCGCTTCGCAAATTTAGCAGCTCCGTTTCGGCTTAAGGTTACCATGTACCTTCAGGGGTGTCTCGCGTGCCAGCGAAGTAGCGCGTCCGGTTCAAACTGTAGATATCTAAACCCCTACATCAAATTAAAGCTTATAGGACAAACTTTGAAAAAAAATTAATTATCGAGTCTTTCACGACTTTTAAATACGAGCGTCCGAATCACCTTTTGA